>NW_027507784.1:334399945-334437445 GCF_037356315.1 Lithobates pipiens
GTCAAAGACCAGACCACTTTTTGCGATTCGGCACTGCGTCGCTTTAACTGACAATTGCGCGGTCGTGCGACGTGGCTCCCAAACAAAATTGACGTCCTTTTTTTCCCACAAATAGAGCTTTCTTTTGGTGGTATTTGATCACCCCTGCGGTTTTTATTTTTTGCGCTATAAAGAAAAATAGAGCGACAATTTTGAAAAAAACGCATTATTTTTTACTTTTTGTTATAATAAATATCCCCCAAATATATATATAAAAAAAACATTTTTTTCCCTCAGTTTAGGCCGATACGTATTCTTCTACATATTTTTGGTAAAAAAAATCGCAATAAGCGATTATTGATTGGTTTGTGCAAAAGTTATAGCGTTTACAAAATAGGGGATAGTTTTATAGCATTTTTATTAATCATTTTTTATTATTTTTTTTTTACTAGTAATGGCGGCAATCAGCGATTTTTATTGTGACTGCGACATTGTGGGGGACCCATCGGACATTTTTGACACATTTTTGGGACCATTGTCATTTATACAGTAATCACTGCTATATAAATGCAGTGATTCCTGTGTAAATGACACTGGCAGTGAAGGGGTTAACCAGTGGGTGGCAGTGTAGGGGTTAAGTGTTCCTAGGGGTGTGTTACTAACTGTGGGGGGGGTTGAGCTTTCATTTAGTGAACACTGATCTCTGCTCCAATCACATGGAGCAGAGATCAGCGTCACTAGTTGCTAGGCAGAATGGAGAAATGTTGTTTACACAGCATTTCCTCCATTCGGCCGCTCCATGAGACGATCGCGGGGAAGCCCGCGGCGATCGAGTCCGCGGGTCCCGCGACCGGACTCACGGGGGTCCCGACCAGCGCGGGAGCGCGCCGCCGGCGGCGCGCTCTCGATGGTAGGGCGGCTTAGAAGATTGGACGTACATGTACGCCAATATGCCTGCCTGTGCCATTCTGTCGACGTACATCGTCGTGCGCTGGTCGGGAAGTGGTTAATAAAGTTTATTTAGCAGTACTTCACTATTGGAGCCGCCTTTTCATTTTTGGTTACGATCTATGGTCCATGGCTGATTACCTAGAGAGGATTACCTGGGGTGTCTGCACCAGCTGATAGCATACATTTTAACCGCTGGAACGTATTGCGGTTTACCTGACAGCAGTGAGGTAAGGTACCCATTGCACTCAGTGTGTGCGCACCTGTCTTGAGGATTTAGGAGATCACCGGTGGAACTATCCCCTGCTTTCATTCACGGAATTAGTCCGCTGCATAGCACAGTGTGGACCCACCTATTGCATGGCTTGATATGGATTGCCTTGTTTTTTATAAATAGAGACACTCTAAGGCCGCGTACACACGGGCGGACTGTTCGCCCAACTTTGTCCGCTGAACAGTGTTTGGGCGGACAGTCCGCTCGTGTGTGGGCTTTCAGCGGACAGTTTCAGCGGACAGTTGGACGGACAAGGTTTTTCGGAAATTCCGAAAAACTGTCCGCTGAAACCTTGTTTCAGCGAACAGCCCGCTCGTGTGTAGGCTTGTTCGTCAAACAAAGTTGCGCGCATGCTCAGAAAGGATTTTCACGCCGAAAGCTATAATGCAGTGTATAGGACGTCGTATTTTTCGTCCCGTCGTACGTGCTGTTCACGTCATCGCGCACGGTTTCAGCAAACTGTTCGTTCGTCGTGTGTGGGCATGTCCGTCCATGCTAATTTTGAGCGGACTGTTTGCTGAAACTGTTGGACGGACAAAGTTGGGCGAACAGTCCGCGCGTGTGTACGCGGCCTAAGAATTTCGTTTTTTGGATTGTGCTTTTTATTCTATTAATATATATTTGTTTCACTGGATGCACTTTATGGACTGAGACACATCTTGGATCCTATGTTTTTTTATTTATATTATCACTGGGTGAATCATATCTGTGATTTCACCACCTATTTCGTTTGCACTTTATTAGGAATATTTTTACTATTTTGATTTAGAATATTTACCTGGTCACATTACAATGGTTTGTATAATGTTTAATTGGCATTGATACACTTTTAATAGGTTGCACATTTTGTAATGATTGATCTCAAATAGTCACATATAGTATATTTTAGATCCTGTAAGGTATTATTTATTTATTATTGTTTATCACTATTTATGTATTTATTGAATTAATTTAGTAATTTTTGTGGAGCGCAACACCACTTTTCACTTATTATCACATTTGAGGGGAGGGTTTGCACCTCTGTCGGTGTTTTGCTGCAACCATATTAGTTTTCTTGTCTAGCCATTGTAGCGCGAGGATAACCAATAATTATTAATGCGTGGCACTTTGTCCGTCGGAATTGTCTACACACGATCGGAATTTAAACGATCGGATTTTGTTGTCGGAAAATTTTAGATCCAGGATGGAGCCCACACACGATCAGATTTTCTGACAACACGATCCGATCGCACATTTTCTGTCAGAAAGTCCGACTGCGTGTACAGGGATATAATGCCCCCTACACACGATTGGCTTTTTCCGACAACAAAACTGTGGAATTTTCAGAAGGGGGTCCTCACTGGACCCTGAAGCCTTTCCGAGGGGACATCATAACATGAGAGGGGGAAACAAGACAAGTTGGCTGCCACACTGGGTCACCAGACTTCACTTCTAGAAGAAGCATCTCAGAAGGTGACATGATCAGGGGCGGACTGACCATTGAGCCACTCGGGCACTGCCCGTGGGCCCCGGGCCACTAGGGGGCCCCATCAGGGTTGCCAGCCTCAGTAAAACCAGGGACAGTATGTAAAAATCTGTTTTGTTTTTTTACATCTGTCTCTGAAATGTCCCTTACCGACATCCTTTTGGTCTAAAAATCCTTAGATTATAGCTACCCCACCTCTCCAGTACCTTCTCAGCCAATAGAAACATGTCTGTGTATACTGTGTGATTGTACACTGTGTGTGTGTGTTTGTGTATACTGTGTGGCCCCATAATCTCTGATTGCCCGGGGGCCCCATAATCTCCTATTGCCCGGGGGCCCCATGAGTTGTCAGTCCGCCCCTGGACATGATGGTAGACTTTGGTAAGTACCAAGGGTCTTAGAAAATGTGTGGATGGGTATGGTGTTGGAGGGATGGATGGGAGAGGTTATACTGGCCTTCAGTGGGAGTTGGGATAATGGTGTAGGGTAGGTTCAGAGAGGGCAGGTACCAATGCAACAACAAATCATAAAACAATGAAAGTCCTTAATATCGTATGGGATAAAGTCCAATGAGAGCTTATAGTACAACTATAGTGGCCTCTCCACACTTCAGTTTGAAGTCATATCTGTGAATTTTGAGAAAGAAAATAAATTCCTGGGCTGGGGCCAGGGCCAGATTAAGAACATCATGGACCTGGTGCTGAGGATTTTGATGGGGCCTTTTATAAACAATAAATAAATAAAAATGCAAACTATTTTTTGTTATAACAAATTAAATTAAAGAGAGAGAGGGAGGAAGAGAGAGAGAGAAAGGGGATGAAAGAGGTGTGAGGGGTAAGGGAGGGAGGATGAGAGAGAAAGGGGGGGATGGGAGAAAGAGGGAATGACATCAATGCAGCCTGGCCAAGGCAAATGACGGAAGGCACAGAACCCAGAAGGAAGACCGGGTAAAGATGGAAGTGCCCGGGCCCCGCCTGACTGATCACAGCACAGCACTGGAGGTCTGACAGGTAAGTGTACCCTAATGTGCTAATATGCTGGGCATACTTGTACATTATGGCATAACCTCCCCCAGGGCCTCTAAAAAGTAGTAATGTTAGAAAAGTTTACTACCGCTTTACTATCACCGGAGCATCTCATGGGGCCCCTACTGACCCTGTGGCCCTTGGGCAGTGCCTAAGTACATGGTTGTCAACATTTCAAATATATTTTAGGGACGCTTTTTTTACAAGTGCTATATTTAGAGTAGCTGACATCCCCCGTGTTCCTCTATACATGACAATAGTAATTACAAAATAAAATAAGTACTAATAATGGGGCAGAACAAATATGAGGACTGTGAGATTTCCTTTAGTTGAACTGACAAATGTGCCCATTCTAGAGCTGGTAACATTGAGGAACATATAATTTTAACATATAATTTTAACATATAATTTTAAAGAACAGTTTTTGTGGGTAAGAGGCATAGGGGAGGAGTATGGATGGTATAAAAGTGTGAAGTATGTGCAGGTGAGGGAGAGGAATGTGGAGGGTCTAACAGTGGGCACTATGTACATGAGAGGAGTGCAGAGGGTATGGCAGAAGGCACTATGTACAGGAGAGGAGTGTGAAGGGTAAGACAGTGGGCAGTATGCACAGCAGAGGAGTGTAGAGGGTATGAAATTGGGCACTATGTATAAGAGAAGAGTGTGGAGGGTATGACAGTGGGCACTATGTACAGGAGAGTAGGACAGTAAGCAGTAATTACAGGAGAGGAGTGTGGAGGGAGGGTAAGACGGTGGGCACTATGTATAGGAGAGGAGTATGGAGGGTATGAAAGTTAGTAGTATGTACAGGAGTGGAGGGTATGACAGTGGGCACTATGTATAGGAGAGAAGTGTTGGAGGTATGGCAGTGGGCACTATGTATAGGAGAGAAGCGTTGGAGGTATGACAGTGGGCACTATGTATAGGAGAGGAGTGTGGAGGGTATGACAGTGAGTAGTATGTACAGGAGAGGAGTATGGAGGGTATAGCGGTGGGCACTATGTATAGGAGAGGAGTATGGAGGGTATGGCGGTGGGCACTATGTATAGGAGAGGAGTATGGAGGGTATGTCGGTGGGCACTGTATAGGAGAGGAGTGTGAAGGGTACAACAGTGGACACTATGTACAGGAGAGAAGTGTATGACAGCGGGCACTATGTACAGGTGAGGAGAGTGTAGGATATGACAGCGGGCGTTATGTATAGGAGAGAAGTGTGGAGGGTATGACAGTGAGCAGTATATACAGGAGAGAAGTGTGGAGAGTATGACAGTGGGCACTATGTATAGGAGAGAAGTGTGGAGAGTATGACAGTGGGCACTATGTATAGGAGAGAAGTGTGGAGAGTATGACAGTGGGCACTATGTATAGGAGAGAAGTGTGGAGAGTATGACAGTGTGCACTATATATAGGAGAGGAGGATGAAGTAATCTGGGAAGGAAAAATGTAGAGGTGTGTGGAAGGATGTTTAGGGACTGCGTAGTGGTTAAGTGGGCCATACATGGATTGAAATTACACCAATTAAGCAGAGACCAGCCATAGTTGATCTATGTATGGGCTAGCTGGTTTTACACAAGTCAACCTATTAAGCAACTTGAGTGCAACCAGCCTGTCAGGTTTCCCCCAAAACAATCAGTGCTGCCAGCTATAGTTAGCAACACTAATCATTGTATTCACTGGCAGAACACAATAACACTGCGGGAGTGATTGCCCCATTCACAGGTCAGCAGGTGAGAGGGTGTGTGGGGACAGGCTGGGGAGAGATACTAGTCAGTGCCTGGGTAGGCGCTGGTTAGTATCAGAGCCAGATACACACAAGTTACATACGCCAAGATCATTAGAGCGAGAGCAATAATTCTAGCACTAGACCTCCTCTGTAACTCTAAACATGTAACCTGTAAAAAAATGTAAAGCATCACTTAGTACACAACAAAAAATCGTGATAACTTTAGTGTTTTTTTTTTATGAATGAAACAGTTTCTTTCCAACATAAAAAGTTGCAAAAACCACCATTTTATTCCATAGGGTGTCGGCTAAAACAATATATAATGCTTGAGGGTTCTGAGTAATTTTCTAGCATAAAAAAATTATGATTTTTCCATGTAGGAGAGAAGTCTCAGAATGGGCCTGGGTGGCGAGGGGTTAATTATCATAAGTAATATACAAATAATTATTATAAGCTCTGTGAGGTCATCCTCTCAGTCTGCTGCAGAGTGTTCCAGCTTGTATTTATACAGCCGCTCTGTATGTAACTTCTGACAGGCTGTGCAAGGAGCCCCGTATCTCCGGAACCATATATGATAGCAGCCCCATATTTTAACCAGTGCTGGAGTGGGTCTTTAGCTACCTACCCACCAAATATGGGGTCTCTGTGACTCCTGATCGCCGAGCTACAATCCTCGAAGTCGATCTTTTTTTTTTGGGGGGATTTTTTTTTTTTTGGGCAAATGGGCCTATCTTGAGAAAGGGGCCTGGAGCTGCAGCTCCAATAGCCCCTATGTTAATCCGGCCCTGGCTGGGGCCACTCCTACAGCCTCTGGCAGGTGGAGGAATGGGGGGACCGAAACCGGATGCCTAGGAGCCACTTTGGAATGCCCCCATGAAGATGACATCACAGCAGGGTCGATCTACACTGAGGCCCTTGGGTATGTGTTTTAGAGCGTCTAGCCATCTGATAATTTGAGAAGGGAGCTTGATGCTCCAATACATGTAGTCACCCCTCTCTATGCGCAGGGTTTCGGCCTTTCTTTGATATCATCACCTTGCCTGTGTGATCCAGGGTGGCTCCAGGACATCTAGTTTCTGCCCTCAGAGTTCCTCCACCAGTCGGCGGCTGTAGGAACGGCTCCAGCCCTGGAATCTGTCATGACAGACTGCAGTGGGAATATGGTGAATATTTATGAGATTCGTTTTACTTCCACACTACTTCTTTTTATTTATTTTTTAATAATCTTGCTACTACTACTACACTTAGCTGGCGCCCCCTTTCTTGTTATTCTATACTGTATTTCAAAACTGCTTACTGAACATGTTCTATCAGTTCCTAAAACTGGAGTTCTACTGGTGACTATTTCTACTTTTGTTTCCCCTATTTTTTTTTATAGGAAAACTAAATAGAATATTCCAACAGCAGCAGCAGTTTATAGATTCCGACTTCTGTTTGTGTTTTACATTGTAATGAATATATTTTAGTGTGTTTTGAAATTCAGTTTTGACTCTTTGGTTTGTAAAGTAAAACTCCAGTGGGACTGAGAAAATAAAGCTCGATTAGCCCTTGGGTTCATTACAAGCCTTAATAATCCACTATCTCCATTCGCCATATGCATAATAATCTCTTAATCAATGCAGAAAAGTGTATAATAGTAAAGAAGGAGAACGCGATCAATACCTAGAGCTGGAATGTAATGAGCATCTGCGGTTGTTTCTTCACAATTATGCCCAGCAGAGTTCAGACAATTAAAAAGGAACATGCTTCATGTTAACATTACTTACAGGAGAGACGGGGAAACTTGTACCTGGCTTAATTAAAAAAGTAAAAGTAATAGGCCCGGCGTCCATTTACAGAGGCAGTAAAAAGCATTGATATCTACGAATAAAGGTAACAAAGATGTTTTTGTAGACTTCATTTCAGATAAGAAGATATTGCCCACATTGTGCATCATTAATATCTAATGTGCAATTCGGTGAAATGTATTGTGGTTCTAGAACTGTGCACTTATTATTCTATTATCTGGGTAATGAGGATGGACTATAAAGAAAGGAAGCTTAGCTCTGACTGTAAAAAATTGCTACACTCAAGAACAAGTTTTAGTCCAAACTTATTGAAACTGGAGCAGAAAGAGAGGTGTTGGAATTTGGGCAACAAAACCTTTTTTGAACTAAAAAGAACTCAAAGCAGTCAAGACTTTAGAATTACCTCTTTCCAGCCCTGATGAAGGGACTCTTCTAGCCCCTGATATGCGTTGACATTCTATTGTTGACTAATATACACTATATTGCCAAAAGTATTGGGATGCCTGCCTTTGCACGCACATGGACATTAAAGAGGAAGTAAACCCTGATGAGTGTTACTTCCTCTTTCATTCCCTGCAAAGGTAAAGCATAATGGACTACTATGCATCGCATAGTAGTCCATTATGTGTCACTTACTTGACACAGGAGCCAGCGAAGTCCCCGCTGTCCCCTGTAGTCCGGCACATCCATCTTCTCAGTGGGTCTCGCTGCTCCGCCGCTGTCATTCGGCGAAGCCGCAATGACGTCACTCCCACGCATGCGCACGGGAGCAGCCACTCGCGGCATATCGCCGTTGACCGCGGCGCGCTGTCTTTCGGCAAATATCTCCTAAACCATGTAGGTTTAGGAGATATTTCTTGGACCTACAGGTAACCACTTTAAAGGCATCCCAGTCTTAGTCCGTAGGGTTCAATATTGAGTTGGCTCACCCTTTGCAGCTATAACAGCTTCAACTCTTCAGGGAAGGCCGTCCACAAGGTTTAGGAGTGTGTCTATGGGAAAGTTTGACCATTCTTTTAGAAGCACATTTGTGGGGTCAGGCACTGTTGTTGGATGAGAAGGCCTGGCTCGCAGTCTCTGCTCTAATTCATCTCAAAGGTGTTCTATCAGGTTGAGGTCAGGACTCTGTGTAGGCCAGTCAAGTTCCTCCACCTCAAACTCACTCATCCATGTCTTTATGGACCTTGCTTTGTGCACTGGTGCGCAGTCTTGTTGGAACAGAAAGGGGCCGTCCCCAAACTGTTCCCACAAAGTTGGGAGAATGAAATTGTCCAAAATGTCTTGGTGTGATGACACCTTAAGCATTCCTTTCACTAGAACTGAGGGGCCAAGCCCAACCCCTGAAAAACAACCCCCCACACCATAATCCCCCCTCCACGAAATGATTTGGACCAGTGCACAAAGCAAGGTCCATAAAGACACGGATCAGCGAGTTTGGGGTGGAGTGCTGACCTAAACCAGATAGAACACCTTTGGGATTTATTAGAGGGGAGACTGCGAGCCAGGCCTTCTCGACCTGCCTGTGTTCCCGACCAGGCCTTACTGCTGCCTGTGTACCCACTGGGGAGATTCTTCTCCATTTCTGTGTAGTCACTGTGAGAGGAAGTGAGGGAAAATCTACCAGAGAAGGAGATGAGAAGGAAGGGAGAGAGGAAGCAAGGTAGGGAGTGAGGGCGGAAGGAATGAAGGGGATTAGGAGTGATAACGGAAGGAAGGGAAAGGAAAGAGACGAAGAATGAAAAAAAGGATTGAAGGAAGGAAAGAAGGAAGGGAGGGCTGGAGGGTGGAAGGAAGGAGGGAATGAAGGAAGGAAAGAAGGCAGGACAGGGATGGAGGGTGGAGTGACTGAAGGAAGGAAAGAAGGCAGGACAAGGATGGAGGGTGGAAGGAAGGAAGGAAGGAGGGAATGAAGGAAGAAAAGAAGACAGAAATAAATGGAAGGTGGAAGGAAGGAGGGAATGAAGGAAGGAAAGAAGGTCGAAAAGGATGGAGGGTGAAAGGAAGGAGGGAATGAAGGAAGAAAAGAAGACAAAAAGGGTTGGAGGGTGGAAGGAAAGAGGGAATGAAGGGAGGTAAAGAAGGCCGAAAGGGATGGAGGGTGGAAAGAAAGAGGGAATGAAGAAGGAAAGAAGACAGAAAGGAATGGGGGGTGAAAAGAAGGAGGGAATGAAGGAAGGAAATAAGGCAGAAAGGGATGGAGGGTGGAAGGAAGGAAAAAAGGCAGTGGGTGGAAGGAAAGAGGGAATAAAGGAAGAAAAGAAGCAGAGAGGAATGGAGGGTTTAAGAAAGGTGGGAATCAAGGAAGAAAAGAAGGCTGAAAGGGACGGAGGTTGGAGGGGAAAAGGTAATGAAGAAAGAAAAGAAGACAGAAAAGGGTGGAGGGTGGAAGGAAGGAGGGAATTAAGGAAGGAAAGAAGGCAGAAAGAGATGGAGCAAAGGAAGGTAGAAGTAGGTAGGAAGCAAGATGGAGGAAAAGATGAAGCATGGAAGGAAAGATAGAAGGAAGGAAGGAAAGAAAGAAGGGAGTGTAGGCAGAAGGAAGGAGGGTAGAAAGGAAAGTTGTAAGGAATAGAGTGATGCCTCGTACACACGGTCGGACATTCCAACAACAAAATCCATCAGATTTTTTCTGATGGATTTTGTCCTAAACTGGTGTTGCATACACACGGTCGGACAAAGTTATCGGAAAATCCGATCATTCGGGAAATGTGATGACGTTCGTTCGTTACGACGGGACTACGTTGAGGCTAGTAGCCAATAGCTTTGGTCTGATAATTTGATCTGAGCATGCGTGGCACTTTGTCCGATCTGAATTCTCTACAAACAATTCGAAAAAGTGGATCGGATTTTTTTTTTTTTTTTTAAGTTTTAAAGTTTTATTGAACACAAAACAGCATGTACAGCTCAAATCACATAAGAGTTGTGAGAAACAATGTATTGTCAATGCCATCAATCTTAACATATCATAAGAGTAATTCTGCGCAGCAAATTATAGAGAAAGAAGAATAGAATATAAAGGTGTCAGGGAGTAGAGCATGATACTCTAGTAAAAAGAGGATAACTGGCGGGGAGAGACTGCCTCAATTCTCTCCCCCTCAGAACATCCAAAGAAGAGTAAAGAAAAGGTGGAGGATGAGCGGAGAAACAGGTGAGTATGTCATTGGTGTAAAATAAGTTGGTTAGATAGCGCAGGCCTGAGAAAGACTGTAAGGCCGCGTACACACGCGGGGACTGTTCGCCCAACTTTGTCCGTCAAACAGTTTCGGCAAACAGTCCGCTCAAAATTAGCATGGACGGACATGGCCACACACGACGGACGAACAGTTTGCTGAAACCGTGCGCGATGACGTGAACGGCACGTACGACGGGACGGAAAATACGACGTCCTATACACTGCATTATAACTTTCGGCGTGAAAATCCTTTCTGAGCATGCGCGCAACTTTGTTTGACGAACAAGCCTACACACGCGGGGACTGTCCGCTGAAACAAGGTTTCAGCGGACAGTTTTTCGGAATTTCCGAAAAACCTTGTTCAGCGGACTGTTCGCTGAAACTGTCCGCTGAAAGCCCACACACGAGCGGACTGTCCGCTGAAACTTGGTTTCAGCGGACAGTTTCAGCGAACAGTCCCCGCGTGTGTACGCAGCCTAAGACTATCTATCCAACAGAAATAAAAGAAAAAAAAATACTTATACGCTATAAGCAAGCACACCGCAGAAGGCTCAGTCCCGTCACTTATAGGGGACAGATGAATTTCCCCCTCCCGCCCAGAAAAAAAACATTGGCGGATGGGCTCGAGTGAAAATATTAAGATCAAGAGCGTAACTGAGCTCTAGAGTCCTGTATCCAACATTGCCAAGATGCATAAAATTTACCCAAGTTCATATTTGCCTTCGCAAACAGGAACTCCATCCTCATATGTTCGTTCAATATTATGATAACATCGGGGATGGAGGGAGAGCAGGATTGTTTCCAGCGGCGGGAAATGGCGAGTCTGGCCGCTATAAGTATGTGAGTAATTATGGGTGAAATTTAGAGGGCCACAATGTAATGTCAAGACCAAAAAGAGCCGTCTGCGGTGCCAGCTGGACAGTAATACTCGTTATGCTCTGGATAAAGGAGGAAGCTCCCGCCCAAAAGGTATTTATGGGCGGGCATTCCCACCAAATATGGTAGATGTGTCCGTCTTGATTACACTCTCGCCAACACTTTCTAGATTGGGACGGAAATATCTTTGCTAGTTTAGTCGGGGTGTAATACCACTTGTAAAGAATTTTCATCACAGTCTCCCAGTGTGACACATTTCTAGACACTACTGCTGGAAAACGGATTGCTCGGTACCAGGTCGCTGGAGAAACTCGTAATTGTAATGTTCGCTCCCATGAGACAATTGCCGGAGTGGAACTTTCCGGGCTGTGCTTCGTCAAAAGACCATAGAAATATGAAATACCCCTTAATTTGTTGATCGATGAGGTAAATGCTTGTATTATGTCTTTAGTCAGAGAGCAGCCCAACGTATGTACCGAGGGTAAAGCATGACGGATCCGTAGGTAGATGTAAAAGTCTTTACTAGGGATATTAAAGGCTTTAGAGAGCTGAATGAAGGACTTTAGGTGACCATTTTGAAATAAATCTCCGAGGGTTTTTATGCCTTTTGAAGCCCAGCTATGAAGCGGTAAATCCTGGGACAAGAGTGAAATGGAGGCGAGAGGAAGCCGATATAGAGCATGTATATGCAGGCCTCCCGTGGACTGTACGATTGCTTTCCAGTTGTTTATGAGGGCTTTAACCATTGGTAGGAGAGAGTGTGTGGGGTGCAGACCCAACCATATGGCCGCTAGTAAATGTGATGGAGGGAACGGCATGTCTGTGGTTTCGATCGAAGTCCATGGCAAAGATGAAGCTGGATCCCATAGCTTTCTGGTTTGGTCCAAAATAGTGGCTCTGTAATATGCCCTAAGATCCGGGACTCCCATCCCAGCGTACCTAGTCGGGATGCTCATCAACGGGGATCTAATACGTGATTTATGGGCCGCCCATATAAATTTGTTGATAATCCTTTGCAGACCAGCTATCACAGGCTTCAGAATAGGTAAAGGTAAAGTTCTGAACAAGTAGAGTATATGCGGTAACAAAAACATTTTAGCCAATGCAATTCTACCTGCCCAGGAAGCTTTAACAGAAAGGAGTGAAGTAGCAGTTTCTTGAAGTTTCTGGGTCAAAATAGACATGTTGGTACGTAACATCAAGGATGCTTGGGAAGTCAGCTGGATGCCCAGATAAGACACGGAGGGGTCGGGTGCCCAGGAGAAGGGAGAGGTAGACGATATACTTGTTTTAAGATGATTGGAAAGGGATATGCCTAACATTGCCGATTTGGAGGGGTTTGGATCGGATTTTTTTGTCGGAAAATTTTAGATCCTGCTCTCAAATTTTTTCCATCAGAATTTCCGACGGAAAAAGCCCACACACGATCAGATTTTCCGACAATATAATCCGATCGGACCTTTTCCGTCAGAAATTCCGACCGTGTGTACAGGGCATTATGGAGGATGAAAGGAAGGATAGAAGGAATGAAACAAGTAAGGGGGAGAGTGTGAAAGAAATGAATGAAAAGAAGGAGGGAAGGAAAGAAGGAAGAGAGGACGGAAGCGAAAGCGAAGGAGAGATGGAGGATGAACAAAAGAACTGCAGGACTGGAGGGAGGGCAGAAGGAAGGAAGAAAACAAAAGAACAGATAAAGAAAAGAGAGAAGGAAGTATGAAAGAAAGAAAGAAAGAGAAGGAAGAAGAAATGGACAAAAGTAAATATAGAAGGAAGGAAAAAAGAAAGGGAGGGTGGAAGAAGGAAAGAAGGAGGGAAGAGAGAGAAGGAAAAATACACAACAACACCCTACATTCCCTACAGTGGGATCTTGTGCCAGTAGGCTTCTGGCAAATCTTGTCAGTTTCTTTTATTACAATTCCCTTTTAAAGGACTAATATTGCAAACAATATTGTATTCTGATAATTGTGAGAAAAATTAAATGGATGAGAATTGAATAGTGTATTGAATTATACTGCCAATATCCTAAATGGTATAATGGAAAACATGCATAAATCGCATATAGGGGATGCCCCTTTGGACTTTTAGAATGGCAGAATAGTGCGTATAAAAAAAAAAAAAAAAAAATCAAGATTAAGTAAAAAGGCACAATGGTGCCAACTTTATTAATTTATAAAGGTAGAAAAAAAATATATATGGTATAGAAACATATTCATCAACAATGAATTGTAACAATACATCAATGAATTGACATATAGAACATCATAGAATATTATTATTATTATTATACACGATTTATATAGCGCCAACTGTTTACGCAGCGCTTTACAATGTATAGGGGGGGACAACACAATTACAGTACAATACAAAAGGTACAGGAGGGCCCGGCTCGTAGAGCTTACATTCTAAAGGGAGGGGGTGGTGGTACAAAAGGTAATAGATGCAGAGAATGATTTGATGGGGGGTGGCCGATAACCCAATATTGAATAACCCAAGGCAATGAATATTAGATTCATTGAATAGTAAAAATTAATAAAAGCAAGTCAGAGTAACAGTACACGCTGGTGGCTTAAATTCTCACATCCGCAAGGTGTAGATGATAGGACGTGTTTCCAAGGCTCAAATATCGAAAGCGCATCCACAAAAGGCGCCGTAGAAGTCCCACAGGAATGGGGCTTACACTTTACAAATAAGTGTTGTTGACTCCAAGTCAGCAGCTGATGACTTGCGGATATGAGAATTTAAGCCACCAGCGTGATTAAGCCACTGTTGCTCTGACTTGCTTTTATTAATTCTTCCTATTCAATGAATCTAATACAGTGGTGTGAAAAAGTGTTTGCCCCCTTCCTCATTTCCTGTTCCTTTGCATGTTTGTCACACTTAAGTGTTTCGGAACATCAAACCAATTTAAACAATAATCAAGGACAACACAAGTAAACACAAAATGCAATTTGTAAATGAAGGTGTTTATTATTAAAGGTGAAAAAAAATCCAAACCATCATGGCCCTGTGTGAAAAAGTGATTGCCCCCTAAACCTAATAACTGGTTGGGCCACCCTTAGCAGCAATAACTGTAACCAAGCGTTTGCGATAACGTGCAATGAGGCTTTTACAGCGTCCTGGAGGAATTTTGGCCCACTCATCTTTGCAGAATTGTCCTAATTCAGTTACATTAGAGGGTTTTCGAGCATGAACGGCCTTTTTAAGGTCATACCACAACATCTCAATAGGATTCAGGTCAGGACTTTGGCTAGGCCACTCCAAAATCTTCATTTTGTTTTTCTTCAGCCATTCGGTGGTGGACTTGCTGGTGTGTTTAGGATCATTGTCCTGCTGCAGAACCCAAGTTCGTTTCAGCTTGAGTACACGAACAGATGGTCGGACATTCTCCTTCAGGATCTCTTGGTAGACAGCAGAATTCATAGTTCCTTTTATCACGGCAAGTCTTCCAGGTCCTGAAGCAGCAAAACAGCCCCAGACCATCACACTACCACCACCATATTTTACTGTTGGTATAATGTTCTTTTTATGAAATGCAGTGTTCCTTCTACGCCAGATATACTTGGACACACACCTTCCAAAGAGTTCCACTTTTGTCTCATCGGTCCACAGAATGTTGTCCCAAAAGTCTTGGGGATCATCAAGATGTGTTGTGGAGAAATTGAGACGAGCTTTGATGTTCTTTTTGCTCAGCAGTGGTTTTCTCCTTGGAACTCTGCCATGCAGGCCATTTTTGCCCAGTCTTTTCCTGATGGTGGAGGCATGAACGCTGACCTTAACTGAGGCAAGTGAGGCCTGCAGTTCCTTGGACGTTGTTGTGGGGTCTTTTGTGACCTCTTGGATGAGTCGTCGCTGCGCTCTTGGGGTAATTTTGGGCGGCCGGCCACTCCTGGGAAGGTTCACCACTGTTCCATGTCTTCGCCATTTGTGGATAATGGCTCTCACTGTGGTTCGCTGGATTCCCAAAGCTTTGGAAATGGCTTTATAACCCTTTCCAGACTGATAGATCTCAATTACTTTCTTTCTCAATTGTTCCTGAATTTCTTTGGGTCTCGGCATGATGTGTAGCTTTTAAGGATCTTCTGGTGGACCTTACTGTGTCAAGCAGCTCCTATTTAAGTGATGCCTCGATTGTGAACAGGTGTGGCAATAATCAGGCCTGGGTGTGGCTAGAGAAATTGAACTCAGGTGTGGACAACCACAGTTATAGTATGTTTTAACAAGGGGGGCAATCACTTTTTCACACAGGGCCATGATGGTTTGGATTTTTTTTCACCTTTAATAATAAACACCTTCATTTATAAATTGCATTTTGTGTTTACTTGTGTTGTCCTTGACTATTGTTTAAATTGGTTTGATGTTCTGAAACACTTAAGTGTGACAAACATGCAAAGGAACAGGAAATAAGGAAGGGGGCAAACACTTTTTCACACCACTGTATATATGAAAATAACAACCCAATCCTGCTCTATAATAAACCACCCCTGAGGAAGGAAAATGCACAATAATGCAACAATTTCCGAAACATGTCGGGTACATGGTTGAACATCTAATTTGCTGACCTCCTTCTGTTAAGGTGGCATTTTTGAATTTATAAGCATTGGGTTATTCTATGATGTTCTATATGTCAATTCATTGATGTATTGTTACGATTCATTGTTGATGAATATGTTTCTATGCCATATATATATATTTTCTACCTTTATAAATGAATAAAGTTGGCACCATTGTGCCTTTTTACGTAATCTTGATTTTTTTTTTTTATGCGCACTATTCTGCCATTCTAAAAGTCCAAAGGGGCGTCCCCTAGATGCGCTGTATGCATGTTTTCCATTGTATTCTGATAATACATGTATTAATGGTTATTCAGTGTTATGATTCAGTATAAATAAATAAAAAAATAACTACAGTATGTGAATAAAATCACACCTGGCAGTATATTAGTGTTTCGTAGGCTACATTCACACCTAAAAGTTCGTAAAACTCTCGTTAAACGCTCATCTCAAAAGTTCTAAAATACCCAACAAGCAAAATCCCATTCATTTCAATGGCACCTGTTCACGTATGAGCGTTTTGTCGCCTGAAGCAAAACGCCCGAAGCTCAAAAAATTACATGAGCTTCTTTTTTGGCAGATTACAAGCATTTTTTCACCCCATAGAATTCAAAAGAAATGCCTAAGCAGAAAAGCGCACGTAAAACACTCAAAAACACTTGGGAAAAAAAAAATCTCAAATAGCATCTCTCCACCCCTAATTTCCTCTCCCTCTCCTCCCCCCAGTGCTTAAATTGGCTAAACAAAAACGCCTGGGGCTGTGAAAACGCTTGTAATACACTTCAAAAACGCTTTGAAAAAGTAAAGTAAAAAAGCTGAAAAAAAGCTAAAAAAAATAAAAAAACGCCAGAAAAACTCCTGAAAACGATACGCTCAGGTGTGAATAAAAAAATAAATAAATATATATATATATATATATATATATATATATATATATATATATATATATATATATATATATAGGCAAAGAAGTTAAAGCAAAGCAATGTATGAACTGAATATTACCATCACATTTTTATCCATGTGCAGTTATCAGAGCACCATATTTTCTGCAATCGTTGTCATCCAATGCAAAGTATTTAATCATATATAAGTATCTATATATATATATATATATATATATATATAAGTGCAAAGAACTCACCCAAGAGCAGAGGTCTTGAGATGAATTATTTCATTATTTCTTGACCTTGCTGTCATCATCTGCTTTCCAGCGCGCGGTGACGTGTGCTTAGCGTCGACCTTGACCTTTGAACGACAGAAGGCATTAAAAATCTCTCCAATTAAATCCTGTACTCTAGAAAAGTTACAGCGAAAACAAGGCATGAATGTCCTTTAAAAACCGGTCTTAGCTGTAGGGAAAGTAACAAATTGCCAGCCAGCAAGCTGGCGATACAGAAAAGCCAATTCATTCTCTGAAAGACAACAGCCGGAGCCGCATTGTTCAATTATTTACCAGGACTAGAGGGTGATACCGTGTTAGGGAATTATTTTTAACCCCTTGGCATCAAACCAGAAGGAAAAGAAATAAAAAAAAAAAAACTTTGATAGTGCAGGCGTTTTCTTTATTCTGGAGAAACTTGTGCAATTTGTGCAGCCGCCACTTTAATGACTGTAATTCCCTGTTGGCTCCCAGATTCACCTTTCCCAAGAATATTGTCCATGAACTGTATATATATATATATATATATATATATATATATATATATATATATGTATATATATATATATATATATATATAGCAGAAAGCTTCATTTCAATCCTAACATCCCCAGAAATAAAGAAGACACCAAATGTTTACTTATGCGTAAAAGAAAATTGTAATCCTACTCTTTTTCTGAGAGACTAGGTTTACGTACACCCCCCTTACAAGTCTCCCCCTGGCTCAGCCCCCTACCCACCTCCAAGAATTGCCCCATGGCTCCATCCCCTGCCCACCTCCAAGCATTGCTCCCTGGCTCCATCCCCTACCCACCTCCAAGCATTGCCCCATGGCTCCACCCTCTAACCACCTCCAAGCATTGCCCCATGGCTCCATCCCCTACTCACCTCCAAGCATTTCCCCATGGCTCCATCCCCTACTCACCTCCAAGCATGACCTCATGGCTCCATCCCCTACCCACCTCCAATCATTGCCCCATGGCTCCATCCCCTACTCACCTCCAAGCATTGCCCCATGGCTCCATCCTCTATCCACCTCCAAGCATTACCTCATAGCTCCATCCTCTACCCACCTCCAAGCATTGCCCCATGGCTCCATCCCCTACCCACCTCCAAGCATTTCCCCATGGCTCCACCCCTACCCACCTCCAAGTATTGCCCCATGGCTCCATCCTCTACCCACCTCCAAGCATTTCCCCATGGCTCCACCCCCTACCCACCTCCAAGCATTGCCCCATGGATCCATCCCCTACCCACCTCCAATCATTTCCCCATGGCTCCACCCGCTACCCACCTCCAATCATTGCCCCATGGCTCCATCCCCTACCCACCTCCAAGCATTGCCCCATGGCTCCACCCCCTACCCACCTCCAAGCATTGCCCCATGACTCCATCCTCTACCCACCTCCAATCATTTCCCCATGGCTCCACCCCCTACACACCTCCAAGCATTGCCCCATGGCTCCATCCCCATACCCACCTCCAATCATTGCCCCATGGCTCCATTCCCTATCCACCTCCAAGCATTGCCGCATGGCTCCATCCCCTACCCATCTCTAAGCATTGTCCCATCCCCTACTCACCTCGAAGCATTGCCACATGGCTCCATCTCCTACCCACCTCAAAGCATTGCCCCATGGCTCCATCCCCTACCCACCTCCAAGCATTGCCGCATGGCTCCATCCCCTACCCACCTCCAAGCATTGCCGCATGGCTCCATCCCCTATCCACCTCCAAGCATTGCCTCATGGCTCCATCCCCTACCCATCTCCAAGCATTGTCCCATCCCCTACTCACCTCCAAGCATTGCCCCATGGCTCCATCTCCTACCCACCTTAAAGCATTGCCCCATGGCTTCATCCCCTATCCACCTCCAAGCATTGCCGCATGGCTCCATCCCCTACCCACCTCCAAGCATTGCCGCATGGCTCCATCCCCTATCCACCTCCAAGCATCGCCTCATGGCTCCATCCCCTACCCATCTCCCAGCATTGTCCCATCCCCTACTCACCTCCAAGCATTGCCCCATGGCTCCATCTCCTACACACCTCAAAGCATTGCCCCATGGCTCCATCCCCTACCCACCTCGCTGTGACAAACCCAACCAGAACAGGGGCTTTTGGAGGGCACTATGGGCTAGAGTTCTCCCTACTAATTATGGCCCATGGAGGAGACTGGGAATTTTATCTGCTTCTCCCCATCAGAGCATTGGAAAAGAGTTCAGTTCAGCCTCTAATCCATGGAGAGAGCAGATTAAAATGCCTCTAAACTCGGCGTCTGAACTCATTTTTTTACGTTCCAAAAAAGGCCTCTAAACTCAACTGCCTAAAAACTACATTAAACGAACCTGTGTACATGTAATGCACTACAGATGGGGACACACTGCCAGATGGTTTTATTTACTGCTCAGGAAATCGGTGAAAGAAGCATGCAAAGCAACATTTACTTGAATAACATCTATTATTAAACATGTTTTCTTTAGATAATGTAACCTTTTTACTTCCTAGGGGGCCTATTGCTTATCCACTTGCCTACTGGGCACTTTCACCCCCTTCCTGCCCAGGCCGATTTTCAGCTTCCAGGCGCTGTTGCACTTTGAATGACAATTGTGTGGACATGCAACACTGAACCCAAATTCATTTTTATAATTTTTTGAGACAGGTAGAGCTTTATTTTGGCAGTATTTAATCACCACCACTGGGCTTTTTTATTTTTTGTTAAAGTGGTTGTAAACCCTCCCCCACAACTTTGTTCCATGTAAATCAGCATAAAAATTCCTAATGAGCACTGCTTGTAGATATATCCTTACTTGCATAGTATTGTTGTAATCCCTTTTGTTCTTTAGAATGACGTCACTGAGCATGCCCAGATCTCCCCTGATTTACGGCACACTCTGTGTACTTGTTTATCTATTATCAGGACTTCCTACGGCACACAACACTGAAATCCCACCAGACTGCATAATCAATCAGAGCTTCCTCCTACACCCCATGTGACCACGTGACATCACATGCAGTGTAAAGCAGGGCATGGGACAGCATTAATGCAGTCTTATTAGCTGAAGCTGATAAGACTGACATAGGCAAACACTAGATAATTGGCACTACTATGAAATAAAACAAGTCAGCTATGAACAGGGTAGCAGGGTTGCCATAGAACCGTTGGATTGAGAAGGAGGCTTGGTTAACAGTACAGGAAGTGCTACATGTAAGGGCGGATATACACCCCACTGTGGACTCAGAAAACAATACTTAAGATGGTGCTGCCTAACCCCTGGAAACAAGTTTTTTAAAGTTTCTTTAAACAGTAAGTAATATGCGATTTGGGCTGGATTACAGTGGCTAGAGTTTGATAATTGCTTGTTATAATGGACTAAATGAACAGAAGCATCAGAGTGGGAGAGTTTACTTCCTCTTTAAACAAACAAAAAAAGTCCAAAAATGTTGTGAAAAAAAACAAAAAACGATTTTCTTTGTTTCTGTTGTAGTAGTAGAAGTCATTTTTCTTCTTAACTGATGGGCACTGAGGAGGCGGCACTGATAAGTTGTGCTTATGGACACTGATTAGGAGGCACTGATAAGGCTGCAATGATAGACGGCACTGACAGGCACTGCTAAGTTGCACTGATGAGCACTGATATTTGGTACTGACAGGCACTGAAAGGTGGCACTGATGAGCACTTATATGCTGCACTGGTGGGCACTGATAGGCGGTACTTGCAGGCACTGATAGGTGGCACCGATGCACACTGATATGTGGCACTGGCAGGCAATAATAGGTGACACTGACAGGCACTGCTAGGTAGCACTGATGGGCACTGATAGGTGGTACTGACAGGCACGGATAGGTGGCACTGATGAGCACTTATATGCTGCACTGGTGGGCACTGATAGGCAGTACTTAGAGGCACTGATAGCTGGCACCGATGAGCACTGATATACGGCCCTAGCAGACAACGATCGGTGGCACTGTTTCGATGCATCTGAAATGTATTCAGCTGATTAAAACAGACAATTTAATTGAGCTTTTACAATGATCAGTGGTAGCCAGCAAAACATTTTTGTATTTTGGGTTGGCCAGCCTCAAAATAAAACTCAGCTCCTGTGTACAGATACAAAGAAGACCTATAGCATCCCAAACTGGAGTTATGACAAGTTTGTTTTTGTTTTTTTTTGGAATTTTTGATCTTTCCTCTCCACCATACATTTTGGCTGTATAAAGAACTGTGAGTTGCTCTTTTTAAATATTTACAATTGCAGTAATTACCTTGACTTCTTCTTATGTGATAGTTTGGAAGATCAAAGATCCTCACAGGAAAATATCTGATTTAAAATTAATTGTGCATTCTTCTTATCTCCTTCTCCTTGATCCTGAGGATGTAAACAGGAATTGTTGGAGCTCTAACACCAGCATGAAGCATGTCTAGGATTGGGTATGATTAGTTACAACATACAAAGCATAAACTATTCATGTCTGCGTGTATTAAAATGGGAAAAAAAAACTGTTGACCTAGATTTGAAAAAGTGGGAAAGTTTAAAGAAATTCTATTTGATTTGTATTGTTGTCTATTTCTCCAGTGGGAATATTTCCCTTTGTCTACCTGTATTGGTGTCCCCTGTCTATCTGTATTGGTGACTCCTGTCTATATGTATTGGTGGCCCCTGTCTACCTGTATTGGTGTCCCCTGTCTACCTGTATTGGTGTCCCCTGTCTACCTGTATTGGTGTCCCCTGTCTACCTGTATTGGTGTCCCCTGTCTACCTGTATTGGTGACCCCTGTCTACCTGTCTTGGTGTCCCCTGTCTACCTGTATTGGTGTCCCCTGTCTAGCTGTATTGATTTCCCCTCTCTACCTGTATTGGTGATTCCTGTCTACCTGTCTTGGTGACCCTTGTCTACCTGTCTTGGTGACCCTTGTCTACCTATATTGGTAACCCCTGTCTACCTGTATTGATTTCCCCTATCTACCTGTATTGGTTTCCCCTGTCTACCTGTATTGGTGACTCCTGTCTACCTGTCTTGGTGACCCTTGTCTACCTATATTGGTAACCCCTGTCTACCTGTATTGATTTCCCCTGACTACCTGTATTGGTGACTCCTGTCTACCTGTATTGGTGACCCTTGTCTACCTATATTGGTAACCCCTGTCTACCTGTATTGATTTCCCCTGTCTACCTGTATTGGTGTCCCCTGTCTACCTGTATTGGTGCCCCCTGTCTACCTGTATTTATTTCCCCTGTCTACCTCTATTGGTGACCCCTGTCTACCTCTATTGGTGACCCCTGTCTACCTCTATTGGTGACCCCTGTCTACCTGTATGGGTGACTCCTGTCTACCTGTATTGATTTCCCCTGTCTACCTGTATTGGTAACCCCTGTCTACCTGTACTGGTAACCCCTGTCTGCCTGTATTGATTTCCCCTGTCTACCTGTATTGTTGACCCCTGTCTACCTGTATTGGGGACCCCTGTCTATCTGTATTGGTGCCCCCTGTCTACCTGTATTGGTGCCCCCTGTCTACCTGTATTGGTGACCTTTTTCAACCTGTATTGGTGACTCCTGTCTATCTTCATTGGGGACCCCTGTCTACGTGTAATGGTGACCCCTGTCTACCTGTAATGATGACCCCTGTCTACCTGTATTGGTGACCCCTGTCTACCTGTATTGGTGACCCCTGTCATAAGTAGGGTTGCTTTTCCCATTTGGGGGAAAAAAGCAAAACATGTTGTTGTGTTCCCCTTAATATCCCAAACGGAACCTTCTCTAGGCATGCAATCTGGGTGGGCCAGGAAAGAGAGGGGAGTGAGCATATGCCATCCCACACTTCCTTTACCATACCAGACCACGTGGCTTTTAACATTTGTTACATAGGATACCATGATAGACCTTTATAGCCACCTCCGTGTGGCCCAAAAAGTTGGTGAGGGTTATAGTGGGGCATACCACCACAACTTTATGATATGGAAAAAAAGAGACACCCTTCTGTCCCATGTGTATTGGCAAAGGACAGCACCCCCCTCCCCACCATATATGAACATGGGCCATGACATATTAAGCAAAAGTTTCTTGGCTTAACTCGCAAGTGCTTTTTCATCATTATGTTTCCTTTGTCATGATCTTTTAAGTATTTAATTTACTATACATGCCCTCATATTTGTCTAAAAAGAGGGATAACTAAAGAGGAGTTTCTGGTATGGATGGGAGACTACACTGGACCTTCTGGATTGGCCAATAGTCACAGGTACAGTAGGTGGCTTCATGGGCAATGAGGAAGGAATGACTTCCAGTGGGTTGAGCCCAACGGTGGTGGGGAACCCACTTAGGGGCTTGGGCTGCTACCTTTCTGGTATGACCATATGGTGGTTTCAACAAGAAGACTTTGATGAGGAGGAAGGAGCCCCTGGTGTCCAGAAAAATGCAACTCTTGATGTAGGGGTTCACAAAATGTTTATTTAAAAAAAAAGCAAACGTGTACATTTTAGGGGAATGAACTCTCCCATCTTCAGGGGAAGCATCTTCCCATGGGGGCACTGCACAGAGAGGGGGAGCCAGGAGCGCTGATGGGGGACCCGAGAAGTCAGCAAAAAATGGGTCACAGAAGTGCAGAACAAATTGCTCTGGGCATACTTCTCCTTAAAACTACAACTGCCTGGAATCTGTCATTTAGCAATGGGACTGCTGTGTGTGCAACCCACCCAAATGTCATCACTATTAACTTATCAGTAGGGCGTTTGGATTCTGGTTCAGTGTGGTTGACCTGTTTGGTCGATCTGCCAATGAATCAGGCACAAATGCGTTTGAACAAAACTAGATATGAACCGTAACCCTTCACTGCATTGAAATACAGGTCTAACATGTAAGCCCTTGTACACACGGTCGGACATTCTGACAACCAAATCCGTTGGATTTTGTCCGACGAATTTTGTCCGAAACTGTTGCATACACACGGTCGGACAAAGTTGTCGGAAAATCCGATCGTTCAGAACGTGATGACGTTATTTCGTTATGACGAGACTACGTTCAGGCTAGTAGCCAATAGCTTTGGTGTAGGAATTTGATCTGAGCATGCGTGGCACTTTGTCCAATCGGAATTCTCTACACATGATCGGAGTATGTCCGATTGGAGCATTTTGTCGGAAAATTTTACGGACAAGTTGGAAAACTTGGTCCGTCTGATACTCCGACGGAAACAGTCCGATGGGGACCACACACAGTCGGATTATCCGACAAAACGGTCCGATCTGACACATTCCGTCGGAATCTCCAACCGTGTGTACAAGGGCTTACATGTTGCAAAACATGGACTTAGCCTTTTATCTTATCAGCCCTCTGGCATTTACAGTATTTAAATATTGAAAGAAAATCAGTGAAAAGAAGAGCTTAAAGAATATAGGACCCGATTGGGCACGTGATACAACATTCTTTTTAATAATTTTTTTATTTAGAGTCAGCGCAAAATTACCCACGGCTCCTTTCAATAATAATGTTAACCAAGAATAAGTGACAATATTGATTAATTAGAGAAATTTGAATTTTGTTCTGAATTAAAAGTACAGAAGGTATAATAATTCCAGACATTCTTCCAAAGACAACACCATGAATAAAGAATAAATAAAGAAAACAGACAAGCAATTGCCCATTCAGGGCAAAGTGACAAAATCCCCATAGAACGTCAACCCAACCCATACCCCAAATCCCTGTAGAACCCCAACCCAACTCCCACCAACTCATACCCATAATCTCTGTAGAACTCAGACCCAACCCATACCCCAAATTCCCGTAGAATCTGAACCCAACCAATCCCCAAAATTACTGTAGGCCCCCAACCGATAACCAAAATCCTGTAGAATCCGAACCCAAACCAACCCATACCCAAAATCCCTGTAGAACCTCCACCCAACCCATATCCAAAATCCCTGTAGAACCTCCACCCAACCCATATCCAAAATCCCTGTAGAACCCAAACCCAACCCATACCCAAACTCCCTTTAGAACCCCAACACATACCCCAAATCTTTGTAGAACTCCAACCCATACCCCAAATTTCTTAAGAACCCAAACACAACCCATACCCTAAATCCCTGCAGCGCCTTGCCCAACATTAACCCATACCCAAAATCCCTGTTGAGCCCCATACCCAACCCATGATCACCTTCTCTGGTGTTCTATTGCTCCATCAGATATGGGTGAGGAGGAGCATGTGACCAGCAATGTACATGAGGGAGGGGAGGGGACATTATCAACTCTGTGTAAGCTCCAACACCATCCAACACAGAACTTAAAAAGATCCTGGACAGTGGTAAATCGAAACAGTGGGGGAGCATGGCTGAGGTGAAAAAAAGTGGGTTGAGGGTTGGGCCTCAATGGGCAAAGAGACAGAGTCTCTTTAGGAAAGGAATATTTTTCTTTTGGCCTATAAAATATGTATTCACTTTAACTAACAGAAAATGTTTATTAAAACTTGCAAATAGATAAATGACCATGTAAAACTTATCTTGCTCTTGGTCATCCCTTTAAAAAAAAAAAAACAGGAAGTTTTGAAAATCGATTGAACAGTTCTATTAATCGTGTGCTCTGTAGTGGAACATCTAAGAGCTTACGTGATCATAACTCATGTTGTAATTGATCCATTACTGGCTATTGACCAGTATAAATTGCTGCACAGCGTGAAACGTTACGTGTTCCTCTACCCCAGTTCTGGAGAGGTTATACGGAACATTAATTTCTTGACCATGATACATTAACATCCTACCTGTATCCATCATTAATATTCATGCTATGTGTGCATTTTATTCCTTGGCTTGGAAGAAAACACATGGAGCCTGGATCACCGGGTTGTTCTCCAAAATAGTAAACATGGTTTAGGTAAACGGATTGCATCTTATTAGTTTTAGAATATTATTAGATTTCAAGGAAGGCCCCAACTCTTTTATTAACCACTTCCCGCCTGGCACATTGTAAGATTACGGGCGGGCAGGACTTTCGTCATTCGGGTAGATGTCACATGTTATCCTCCTAGGAACGCCACATGACATCTTCCCGGAATGTGCCTCTCATGTGGCTGCATTGCAGCGCAATCTGTCACCGGCTGTGTCCACCTTTCCGGCGGTCTTGGCTCCTCTGGCTGCCAAGTGCCCCCAATAGAAAGCCTCTTGTTATGGGGACCCTCAAGCAGGCTTGCTCCCCAAGCCATGCTCCTGTGAATGGACATTTTCCACTCACACACAGAGCGTGGCCTTAGCCCAGCCCCCTGTGTGCTCCTCATTTTCTCATTGGCTGTGATTGACAGCAGCAGAAGCCATTGGGAGCCAATGAGGAGAGAGACACCCGGGAGAGCTACTACTCTCATGCACATTGCTGGATCGAGATGGGGCTCAGGTAAGAATAAGATGGGGCCCATAATACACAGAATGTATTAAGGAAAAAAAATCTGACTGTAGAACCACTTTAAGTTGCACCTGTTTATCTGCAGCCCTCTCTTCTCTACAGCTTCCTAAAGCATACATTTTACCCAACATCTCCGAGCTCCAGGAGGAAGAGGAGGGTGGAGGTTTGATGTCACACACTGCACAGCCTAGAGCAGGAAGAATATATATATATATATATATATATATATATATATATATATATATATATATATATATTGTACCGGAACGCCGTGGCTGGGTCCTGGAAGGACGCTATATTTCCCCTCTGTTTGGGTTGTGGTCTCTTTAAGGGAATAAAATTGATTAACCCACCTGTTAAGGAAGTGTCTTTAAAAAACAAGACAGGAAGTGGTAGATGGGTGTGGAGGAGTGGAGAAGACATGGTGGATGGTGGATGGTGTTTATTTTGGGTTGCAGCAACTGAAGTGGACAGCAGTGTCCTGTTTGGAAGGCTCCTGGCAGGGGAAGCTACCTGCCATCAAGATAAAGCTCTGTTTTGATAGACAGCTATTCTGGACTTTGCAAGTCTTTGAGACTACAGACCTTTTTCCTTTTGTTTTTTTTTGGCTGCTGTAAAGCTATTTAAGTTTAATAAACCCTTTGTTGTATGAAAAGCCTGTGTCCTGCGATCTACCTGGTCCCCCGAACATTACAATATATACACATATAGTATGTATAGTACAATAGTATGTGCAAAAACCCTTCCCAAGGGCTTATATAATGGGGAAAAAAAAATCAAGAGGGATTGCTGCACAAAAAAGTGTTTTAATGAAAAGATGAAAACATCCAAAATATACAGGCAGTCAGAAAAAATATATTAATTAGTTAACCATATGCCACCCGCCATGTGGCAGAATGACGGCGACAAAGTGGTTGTGATATCCTCCTGACCGGACATCAGGATATCACAGCCAGCATGCGCCCGCGGGGGCACGCAGCACGACGATCGGAGGTGCTGTGTGTCAGTCTAACACACCGCATCTCCGATCGTGGTATGGAGCCTCTTACCAATGTGATCAGCTGTGACCAATCATAGATGATCACAGCGTGAACCAGGAAGTGCTGGTAAACGGCACTTCCTGGTTCACGCTGTGATCAGCTGTGATCGGTCACCTATCAGTGCTGCTTATCAGTGGTCATTAGTGCTGTCAGTGCCGCCTATCAGTGCCACCTATCAGTGCCCAATATTGTTTTTTTTAATTGACTGTAATTTTTCGTTTATAGCACAAAAATTAAAAACGCAGAGGTGATCAAATACCACCAAAAAAAGCTCTATTTATTGGGGAAAAAAATGATAAATTTTGTTTGGGTACAGTGTTGCATGACCGTGCAAGTGTCATTCAAGGTGTGACAGCGCTGAGAGCTAAAAATTGTCCTGGGCAGGAAGGGGGGAAAGTGCCCGGTATTGAAGTGGTTAATATATTTTTTCTGATAACGTGTTATTTTGATACTATATATTTTTTCTTGATACGTTTTCATACAATTCACGTTGAATCTAAATTTTATACATTACATTTTGAATCTGTGAAGTATAGGAATGATGTAACATCGGTTAACCTATTTGTTTGAGATGATATCATGTTATATTATTCACTTATATATGTTTTCGTTGATTGTTATCCATTGATTAACTGATTCCAGACAGACTGCTTAATATCTCTCTCTCCTCTCTCCTCTCTCCTCTCTCCTCCCTCCTCCCTCCTCTCTCCTCTCTCCTCTCTCATTTTGCGATCCCACTTTGGGGCCACGTATCTCGGGGCCACTTATAGCTAGGAACCCCAAATATGGTATGCAAACACAGTAGAACTAACACTGCAACATTTCCATTTGGGGTTTCTAGCACCAAGTGACCCCGAGTTACGGGGCCCCAAAGTCGGGTCGCAAAATGTCATTCTCTGCTTCAGAAAAGTGCTTGACATTTTGCGACCCGACTTTGGGGCCCCGTAACTCGGGGTTACTTGGTGCTAGAAACCCCAAATTTGGATACGTTGTAGTGATAGTTCTACTGTGTTTGCATACCAAATTTGGGGTTGCCCCGAGATACGTGACCCCAAAGTAGGGTCACAAAATGTCATTCTCTTCTGCAGAAAAGTAATGTCAATGAAATAAGATGTGTGTGTGTTTTTTTGCACTGGTACACTGCAAGTATGAGAAGTTGATGTGACAGATATACATAAGTAACTAACCATCTTCCAAAATTTCTAATTCAAATAGAAAAGATTAGAAAAAAATATAATTTAATAGAATAAAATAGAAAGAATATACAACCATCTTCTGAAATTCAAATTTCAAATAGAATAAATTTTGAATTTCGAATAGTATGAATTCAAAATTTTTAATTAATTAATTTTAAATTTGGATAGAAAAGATTATAATAAAATAGAAAATAGACTAGAAAAATGATAGAACAGAATAGAATATATTATATTTTATTCTGTTCTGTTCTATTGTTTTTCTAGTCTATTCTTTTATATTCTATTAAAATCTTTTCTATTAAAATCAAAATCATTATATACTAAATTCGAATTTTGGGAAGATGGTGGTTTTATAATATATATATATATATTTCTTTCCGACATTCGAATTTCGTATAGAATGAATTTGAATTTGAATAGAAAAGATTAGAATGGAAATAGAGAATAGATTAGAAAAACAATAGAACAGAATAGAATATAGAAACGATCTATTTCATTTTTAATTTCTTTTGCAGATTACTATTTGTTTCCATAAGATCTCCTGCAGACTATTAGCATCTATTTACATTTTTTGCAGATCTCCTGCAGACTATTAGTATCTATTTTGTTTTCTAACCAGATCTCCTGCAGACCATTAGCATCTATTTTTTTTAGCAGATCTCCTGTAGACTATTGACAGCCATTTTACTTGTTTTTTTGTTTTTTTTGCAGATCTCCTGCAGACTGTTAGAATCAATTTCATTTTTTTTTTTTTGGAGATTACTATTTATTTCCATCAGATTTCCTGCAGTATAATAACATATATTTCATTGTTTGCAGATCTCCTGCAGACTATTAGCATCTATATCTAAAGGAAATGGCTGTTCTAATGCAAAAAAATAAAAATAAAAATGAAATAGATGCTAATAGTCTGCAGGAGATCTGCAAAAAATGAAATAGATGTTAATATACTGCAGGAGATCTGATGGAAATAAATAGTAATCTGCAAAAAAAAGAAAAATGAAATTGATTCTAACAGTCTGCAGGAGATCTGCAAAAAAAGAAGTGAAATGGCTGTTAATAGTCTGCAGGAGATCTGCAAAAAAAATGAAATAGATGCTAATAGTCTGCAGGAGTTCTTATTAAAACAAATGGTAATCTGCAAAAAAAATTTAATTAAATAGATAGTATCTATATTCTATTCTGTTCTATTGTTCTAGTCTATTCTCTATTTCTATTCTAATCTTTTCTATTCAAATTTGAATTTATTCTATACGAAATTCAAATGTCGGAAATATATATATGTATATATGTATGTATATATGTGTATGTATATATATATATGTATGTGTGTATATATATATATATATAACCATCTTTTTTTTTTCTATTCTGTTCTAATCTTTTCGATTTGAATTAGAAATTTTGGAAGATGGTTAGTTACTTACTTATATATATCTGTCACATCCACTTTTCATACTTGCAGTGTACCAGTGGAAAAAAAACACACACATCTTATTTCATTTATATTTATGGTATCAATGAAGTTATCAGCATGCCTGATTGAAGAAGTCAAAATGTCGATCGCAAGGCAAGTGCATATGCTGTATGTCATTGTCCACTTGCCAAAAGTTGTGTATTGTATTTGTCCACTTGCCACGTCACCTGCCACAAGTTGTGTATTGTCCATGTGACCTGACACGAGTGCCACGTGACCCGCCACGAGTGCCATGTGACTTAACACGAGTGCCATGTGACCGGCCACGAGTGCCATGTGACCAAGTTGTGGATTGTCCACTTGCTGCATCACCTGCCACCAAGCGTCCCCAGATATGGGCAATATGAAAGTACTTTTCTGCAGCAGAGAATGACATTTTGTGACTTTTGGGGTTTCTAGCACCAATTGACCCCGAGATACATGGCCCCAAAGTCCGGTCACAAAATTGTGCAGCAGAGAATTACATTTTGCGACCCGATTTTTGGGGCCACATATCTCGGGGTCACTTATAGCTAGAAACACCAAATTTGGTATGCAAGCACAATAGAACTAGCACTACAACACATCCAAATGTGGTGTTTCTAGCACCAAGTGACCCCGAGATATATGGCCCTAAAGTTGGGTGGCAAAATATTTTCGAATTCGGTAGAAGTATTTTCGAATGTGACCGATTTTTCAAATTCGGCAGAAAACTAAACAAAATACGAAAACGAATTTAAGGAATTTAACGAATATAACTAAACAAAATTAATTAATGAATAAAAAAAAAAAAAAAAAAACTAAACTAATTTTTTCCTTTTGCACGTGTCTATTTGCGTCTAGGGGTTTCCCGTGGTAGATGGCCCAGAAACTTTAGAGACTGATGACAGATCCGCTTAAAGAGATTTTTATTTGCAAAAACGTAATTACCAAACAGTCTCTTAGTATAGGATCAGAGGGTTAGGAGGGAAGTTCAGGTACTCTTATGCCGCGTACACACGGGCGGACTGTCTGTTCAACTTAGTCCGCTGAAACACATTTCAGCGGACAGTCCGCTCGTGTGTGGGCTTCAGCAGACTTTTTCAGCGTGCAGTCTGGCGGACTAAGTATTTCGGAATTTCCGTAATATTGTCCGTCCAACTTTGGTTTCAGCGGACAGTCCGCTCGTGAGTAGGCTAGTTGGACGGACTAAGTATGGCGCATGCTCAGAAAGGATTTACACGGCGGAAGGTTGCATTGCTGTGTATTGGACGTCCTATTTCTAGTCCCGTCGTACGTGCTGTACACGTCATCGCGCAAGCTTTCAACGGACTATCTGTTCATCGTGTGTGGTCAAGTCCGTTCATTCAAAAGTAGGACGGACTGTCCGTCGGATTGTCTGACGGACTTAGTTGGCCAGACAGTCCGCCCGTGTGTACGCGGCTTTAGTGTCAAAGTCAATAATAAAGGACTTGCTTACTTTGACTAAATTCAGAGAATAGCCATTCACAGCTGGATGATCACTCAAGTTGGACAGGCCCTCTCTCACAAGACCTAGCAGCCAACAAGGTGCTTATATCAGGAACAAGTCTCTGCCACAGACGTTGTTGTAGAACACGTAGGAAACTAGAACTTGTAGAACATTTGTGTGGTACCAGTATCTTTCAACCCGTTTGGCAATACCCACGAGATTGGATTCACTTAGGTCCCTCAGCCTCACCAGACTCTTGCTAAGAAGCTTACCCGTATGTGGCCTTCTTCTGAAGAGTCCTCCCCTGGATAGCTACAAAGTTGCTGGGCCTCTCCACAACCGGAGACGGCACCGGACCACCTTGGAATCCATTCTTTAGTTTCCTTGCCTCGGGCTAACCAGCCTCGAGACATAAAGTCGGGTGGATCTGCACCCCAGGCCATCGCCTTCCTAGGGGCTGCTCAGGAGGACCAGGACCATGGAGTCAGAACATACTTCTGGACCGGAACCCCCGAACCACGTGACATCCACATCTTAAAGCGGTCTTCCACCCTGAAGTGGAAGTTCCGCTCATCTGATCCCTCCCCCCTCCGGTGCCACAATCGGCACCTTTCAGGGGGGAGGGGGTGCAGTTACCTGGATAATCCAGGTATCTGCACCCACTTCTGGGACAAGACCGCCGCAGATGCCCCCCCCCCCCCCCCGTTGTGTTCTAGGAAACACACAGTTCCCAGGACACAGCGGGGACCAGCAGAGACGCGCAGCGCGACTCGCGCATGCGCAGTAGGGAACCGGGCAGTGAAGCCGCAATGCTTCACTTCCCAATTCCCTGACAGAGGATGGCGGCGGCGGCAGCAGAGAGACGAGCGATTCCTCGTCATCTGCCGCCGACATCGCTGGACCCTGGGACAGGTAAGTGTCAATTTATTAAAAGTTAGCAGCTGCAATATTTGTAGCTGCTGGCTTTTAATATTTTTTTTAAAGGTACAGAACCACTTTAAGTACCCTCTCCCAGAAAGCACAGTAAGAGTGACACTCCCACTGGGCTGGTTCCAAGAGAAAGTAACCTTAAAGCACCCAACCAGACTGTGGTTCCATGCCTGCCAGAAGAGACAGTGCCCCCTATGGCCAGGCTGAACACCCTATAGTCCAGCCAGAATGATGCTGAGGTCAAAATTTGGCATAATTATACCCAAACCAAACTGCAGTTCAGGTGTAACGTTAAATTTAAAAAACATAGCGTGTGCTCTTCAGGAGATGCCGCTACATATATATATATATATATATATATATATATATATATATAAAACCAAGAGGGATTGCTGCACTAAAAAAGTGTTTTAATGAAAAGATGAAAACAATTGTGTGTCTAACACATTATGACAGAAATTCACCATAAATTACATATACAGTTTTTTTATTACATAATTCATTAAAAAAACATTACAAAAGACAAAAACTTTACACAATTCATTGTTGCACTTTCAAAAAACTTTACACATATATTATCAATACCACTCTTTTCTCAACATGTTTCGCTCCACAGAGCTTCCTCAGGAGATATTGCGTAGTGGCTATTGAAAATATAAGTAAAGAAAAAAAAAGTACTCTGTGTTTATATATATATATATATATAAAAAAAAAAAAAACAAGAGGGATTGCTGCACTTAAAAAGTGTTTTAATGAAAAGATGAAAACATCCAAAATATAGAGGCAGTCATACTGTAAATGTGTTTATACAAAATTCATAATTTAAAAGATAAATGAAATAAGAATTACTGATACGATTGGAACTTTGGAGCCTTTTTTGTCCATCGAATAAACATTAATTTATGTATTTATTTATTTTTGTGTGTGTTCATCTATCAAAGAAATGGAATTGGTTACTATTTACTGAAGATAATTACAGATTAACATCAAGATGTGAATGTTAAAATGAGGAAGCGAGATTTTTTTCCCCGGTGTGATGGAGCCGAATGATTAATAGTTAGGGGAAAAAAGACAAGTGTTTGAGTCGGTAAGAGGATTACATATAAAGAGATCATGCAAATCCAGCTACATCTGATCTCTGCCAAAGGTGATTAGTTATTTTGAATAATCAGTTTTCATCTTTTTGAAGAGGGTTTATGAGTTGTTATTCTTATACAATATCTTCATCAGCGAAACATCCTTCTGGTAGATTTCTGAACGTTTCCAAGGGAAAACAGACTACATTTTTTTCTTCTTTGAAAGAAGGGTTTATGCAGAAGAATATATATATATATAATATGCACACTCACCGGACACTTTATTACGTACATCTTACTAGTACCGGGTTGGACCCCCTTTGGCCTCCATTCTTGGTGGAATAGATACAACAAGGTGTTGGGAACGTTCCTCAGAGATTTTGCTCCATAGTGACATGATAACATCACACAGTTGCTGAAGATTTGTCGGCTGCACATCCATGACGCCAATCTCCCATTCCACCACATTCCAATGGTGCTCTATTGGATGGAGATGTGGTGAGTGTGGAGGCCATTGGAGGACAGGGACCTCATTGTCCAGTGGTGAGATGATTGGAGCTTTGTGACATGGGGCATTATCCTGCTGGAAGGAGACATCAGAAGATGGGGACACTGTAGTCATAAAGGGATGGACATGGTCAGCTACAATACTCAGGTAGGCTGTGGGAGTTTAAACCATGCTCAATTGGTACTAGGGTGCCCAAAGTTTGCAAATATCCGCCACACCATTACGCCACTACCACCAGGCTGGACCGGTGATACAAGGCAGTATGGATCCATGCGTCAAATTCTGACTCTACCATTTGAATGTTGCAGTTGAAATTAAGACTCATCAGACCTTTGGTTCAGACAGTGTCAAGTGTGTGTGTTGCAGCAACCAGGTGAGGACGGAGGACAAAGACAAGTGTGTCTTGCCTACAGTCAAGCATGGTGGTGGGAGTGTCATGGTCTGGAGCTACATGAGTTCTGCCGGCACTGGGGAGCTACAGATCATTGAGGGAACCATGAATGCCAACATGTACTGTGACATACTGAAGCAGAGCATGATCCCCTCCCTTCAGAGACTGGGCCGCAGGGCAGTATTACAACATGATAATGACCCCAAACACACCTCCAACACCACCACTGCCTTGCTAAAGAAGCTCATGGGGAAAGGTGATGGACTGGCCAAGCATGTCTCCAGACCTAATCCCTATTGAGCATCTGTGGGACATCCTCAAACGGAAGGTGGAAGAGAGCAAGGTCTCCAACATCCACCAGCTCTGTGATGTCGTCATGGAGGAGGGGAAGAGGACTCCAGCGGCAACCTGTGAAGCTCTGGTGAACTCCATGCCCAAGAGGGTTAGGGCATTGCCGGAAAATAATGGTGGCCACACAAAATATTGACACTTTGGGCCCAATTAGGAAATTTTCACTTAGGGGTGTACTCACTTTTGTTGCCAGCGGTTTAGACATTAATGGCTGTGTGTTGAGTTCTTTTGAGGGGACAGCGAATGTACACTGTTATACAAGCTGTACACTCACTACATTACATTGTAGACAAGTGTCATTTCTTCAGTGTTGTCACATGAAAAGACAGAAGAAAATATTTACAAAAATGTGAGGGGTGTACTTACTTGTGTGAGATACTGTATATACAGTATATATACAGTTAGGTCCATATATATTTGGACACAGGCACAATTTTAGTTTTTTCAGGTATTTACCAAAATATATTCAAGCTATAGTTATTTAATGGATATGAGCTGAACATTTAAAATCTGTCCAAAGAAGGTCTATGCTATACAAGAGCAAGTACGGAGGGTTCAGCAGAAGGTGCAAACCATTCATAGACCTGAAGAATAGAAAGGCCAGATTAGACTTCGCCAAAAAACATCTAAAATGGCTTATTTGCATCAGGAATGTGGGGAAACGCAGGTCCAGCACTGAATGTATGTAATGACAGGAGGTGATGGGGTGGGCTGGAGGGTCTATTAATGCTGGCTGCTAAGTAATCTATTGTGGCAGGTCTATTATTGCTGGGAGGAACTATTGTTGCTGGAGTATCTAATGTTGCTGGGGGATCTATTATTGCTAGGAAGGATCTACTGTTGAGGAAGAGGTTTACTGATGCTGGCTGCTGGGAGATCAACTGTTGCTGGCAGGGGGTCTATTGTTACTGGGGGGGGGGAGGGGCAGTTGTCACTGGCTGCAGGTGATTTATTTTACTTTTTTTCATTAACACAGTTCATAAAAATTACCACAGAATGACACTTGGTTCTGTATTCTTTAAAAAGCCTGATACTGGGAGGTGGGTAGGGGGTGGAACCAAGGCATGGTGCTCTGAGGTGGGTAGCGGGTGGAGAGGTGGCCTTATGGCAGATAAGGGGTGCACGGGTGCCGCCCCCCCATCTATCCGTCCGGCCCCCTAATCTCTACATGTAGGATGCCGGACATATGGATTCCAATAGGGGAGGGTGGCTTTTTTTTTTTTAAGCGTGTGATTAGAGCCAGGGGCTCTAATAAGCCTCAAAAAAAGGGTGGGTTCGGGGTGCAGAGCACTCCGCCAAAGCCCACCCTGTTGTGTGACAATAGCAAATGAATATACACTGATCCTGCCTCCCAGCCAATCAGGACCGGGTCCTGAGACCTGTTTCCCGATTGGCCAAAAGGAGAAGCTACCCCATTTGCTGAGAGAGGAGGAGGGAGGAGACGCACGACGAGGTCACTTCTGTGGTGCTGAAGAGGAGACCTACGGCGAGGACACCGCCGTGATGCCAGGAAGGAAGCACGAGGGAAGCCAGTCACCCATCGCCCGGAGGGAAGTGCTGCCCGGGGTAAGTGTTGAGGTGTGAATGAGGGGAGGGGGGTGATGTGGGTGACCCAACAAGGGACAGGAGCTGGCTGTCTGTGCACTGTTTGCTGCCCCCCCAAGAAAATATACCACCAGCCACCACTGGGGTGGAACCAAGGCATGGTGCTCTGAGGTGGGTAGTGGTTGGACCCAAGGCATGGTGCTCTGAGGTGGGTAGTGGTTGGAACCAAGGCATGATGCTCTGAGGTGGGTAGTGGTTGGAACCAAGGCATGGTGCTCTGAGGTGGGTAGTGGTTGGAACCAAGGCATGGTGCTCTGAGGTGGGTAGTGGGTGTAACCAAGGCATGGTGCTCTGAGGTGGGTAGTGGGTGTAACCAAGGCATGGTGCTCTGAGGTGGGTATTAAGTGGAACCAAGGCATGGTGAACTGAGGTGGAGTGTGGGCCGAGCCAAGACATTGGGTGGAACCAAGGCATGGTGCTCTGAGGTGGGTAGTGTTTGGAACCAAGGCATGGTGCTCTGAGGTGGGTAGTGAGTGGAACCAAGGCATGGTGCTCTGAGGTGGGTAGTGTTTGGAACCAAGGTATGGTGCTCTGAGGTGGGTAGCGGGTGGAACCAAGGCATGGTGCTCTGAGGTGGGTAGTGTTTGGAACCAAGGCATGGTGCTCTGAGGTGGGTAGTGGGTGGAACCAAGGCATGGTGCTCTGAGGTGGGTAGTGTTTGGAACCAAGGCATGGTGCTCTGAGGTTGGTAGTGGGTGGAACCAAGGCATGGTACTCTGAGGTGGGTAGTGGGTGTAACCAAGGCATGGTGCTCTGAGGTGGGTAGTGGGTGTAACCAAGGCATGGTGCTCTGAGGTGGGTAGTGGGTGTAACCAAGGCATGGTGCTCTGAGGTGGGTATTGGGTGGAATCAAGGCATGGTGCTCTGAGGTGGGTAGTGTTTGGAACCAAGGCATGGTGCTCTGAGGTGGGTAGTGGGTGGAACCAAGGCATGGTGCTCTGAGGTGGGTAGTGGGTGGAACCAAGGCATGGTGCTCTGAGGTGGGTAGTGGGTGGAACCAAGGCATGGTGCTCTGAGGTGGGTAGTGGGTGGAACCAAGGCATGGTGCTCTGAGGTGGGTAGTGGGTGGAACCAAGGCATGGTGCTCTGAGGTGGGTAGTGGGTGGAGACAAGGGGTGACTCGATATAGGGAGTACCTGCACCTATATTC
>NW_027507784.1:334442445-334443740 GCF_037356315.1 Lithobates pipiens
TTTTCCTTGCATGTCACCCTCGGATCTACAGCGACTTTACTTCTAAGTGCACTTGCAGTGCAAATTGGATTTTTCTTTAGTAAAACTACCCCCCTTGTGTGCTTTAATGTGGGGACATCCAGTCCAGGAGGCACTATTTGGTGGCATAAGGGAACTCCATTTCTTTAAAGTGTTTCTAAGGTATAAGGTTTTTTTTTTTTTATGTTCTATGCATTGAGATGAAAAACATTCTGTGTGCAACAGCCCCCCTCAGAACCTGATACTTACCTGAGCCCCATGTCGATCCAGGGATGTTACCCTTGGCTCCCACTGCTGACATTCAAAGTCAGTGGAGCCAAATTAGGAGAGAGAGGGGGCAGGGCTGTGTCTGAATGGACACACAGAGCGGCGGCTCGGCTCGGGGTGCCCCCATAGCAAGCTGCTGAGGGGGGCATTCGGCAAGAGGGAAGGGCCAGGAACGCTAGCGGGGGACCCGAGAAGAGGAGGATCTGGGCTGCTCTGTGCAAAACCAGAGCCCATAGCAGGTAAGTATAACATTTTGTTATTTAATAAAAACAAAAAACAAAAACGAGACTTTATTATCACTTTAATACATGATTGATGACTCTGTAAGTGTAGAAAATACTATACTTGATATTCAAACACAAAATTATCTCAATACAAACATACACAAATGTGTTGTACTGTCCCTTAGATTAATATCACAATCAGATATAATTATTATATATTTATGTATCCCTCTGACAAAGCCCCGCTGGGTGGCGTAACGCGTAAAGGGTGGAGCCGCTGAGACAGAGAGAACATGCGGAGATCTGGATGGAAGGTATCCATACACAGTAAAATTAGCCCAATTTTTTTACATAATGTGAAAGATGATGTTACGCCGAGTAAATAGATACCAAACATGTCACACTTTATAATCGCACGCACTCGTGGAATGACGACAAACTACGGTACCTAAAAATCTCAATAGGCGACGCTTTACTTTTTTTTTTTCCGGTTACAAGGTTAGAGTTACAGAGGAGGTCTAGTGCTACAATTATTGCTCTCGCTCTGACGATCGCGGCGATACCACACATGTGTGATTTGAACACAGTTTACATATGCGGGCACGACTTCTGTATGCGTTTTCTTTGCTGCGCGAGCTCACGACGCCGGGGGGGGGGGGGGGGGAGGGGGGGCGCTTTAAAAAAAAAAATTTCTTATTTATTTTAATTAATAAAATTAATACATTTTAAAAAAAAATAATAATAATTTGATCACTTTTATTACTGTCACAAGCAATGTAAACATCC
>NW_027507784.1:334448940-334618940 GCF_037356315.1 Lithobates pipiens
TCACAATTTTCCAGTACCATAAAGGAACCGGGAAGCGTTCCAGGTACGGTTGGAAAAGGGTTCCTGTATACCCTCAGTTGATTGTTCAAGTTTGCCAATGTGCTGACTGCCATGATCTCTGGCTAGAGATCTGTTCAGCCTTGAAGTACCCAGCTGCGAGTGGCTACTCTCTGGGTGGAAATAGAGACTTTGCTAAACCTGCAGTTCAAGGTGCCTCAGCTCTTCACCCGTGCCCTCTGTTCTCTAAGAGACTGTTTGTGAAAGTTCTACTGCAAAATAAACCTTTTTGAAAGGACTTCATCTGTGTCAGTGTACAAGTCGTTGGGTATCAACCCTGGGAACCCCTAGACGCGGAGGAGCAGGCTGAGAGAAGGTAACCGGTAAGCTCATTAAGTCAAGGCCGCCCTGCAACGTGTTATGGCCGCTACAATAATAAAGATAATAAGTTGACCATTGACATAATCGACAGCTAAATCTTAAAACATATATTTGCAGTGATGTAGCATGTAACAGCAGCTCTACGCGTTTCATGGGTATTCAGGAGCAATTAAAAGTAGATGTATCTATAATAAAAACATAGGAGTAAATGCAAATTACTCTAATGTCAAATCAGTGCAATAATTTTCAAAAAGCCAAAAAATTATATGACACGTAGCGCTCAATAGGTGACTGCTTAACCTCACCCTGCCTAAAAATAAAAACAGAATAGCAATAACATTCACAAGTATACCTGTAAATGTAAATAAGCAGTGAAAAACATGCAAAAATAAATATATAAATAACCCAAAAATTAAATATAACTTAGTTACCCCAAATATCCAAGTGCAACCAAATCACATAAATATTACCCAATCTGAACACAGGTACTCAAAATTAATTAAAGTACATAAGAGTCCGTGAATAAAAAAAAAAAATATATATATATCAATCCTGATAAGTGAAAGCCGAATAAAAAAGTCCACGTGAATGGTGATAATCAGTGTCTGCCAAAATTAATTTGCTCTTTCACCACACCAGCTGTGATCGTGAAAACCCCCATTGTGGGTGCACTCACCGGCTTATAAGCCTCACACTCACGTGTTTGGCAAGACAAGCTTTATATAGATGCCCGCTGTATACCACCAGACTTGCGAAGCTCATGTATCTTGATCCCTTCTCATCAAGTCATATATGCATATACCTTGCAAAAGAATGACAGTGGAAGCCTCCAATAGCGTAATACAGTTAAGCACTTTAATCCAAATAAATCAAAATTCAATGCACTCACATGAAAAATAAATGAACAAGCCAAAGTATAAACCACTCCAGTCCACACTTGAACACTTGAGATATATCAGTATCCATTTTGGTCCATTCATGCACGCCGGGGACCCTTCCTCCCTCCTTCGTTCCATTGGACGGGGTCGGTGGGCATTAGGGATGTATTCAGTGCATGCTTCCTGATTGGTAGACTGGGAATTTATTAAGTGCATACTCCTGACTGTTGGTTTGGGGATGTATTCAGTGCATGTCTCCGGATCGGTAGTTTGGGGATGTATTCAGTGCACGCTCCTTGATCGGTAGACTGGGAATTTATTAAGTGCATACTCCTGACTGGTAGTTCGGGATGTATTCAATGCACCCTGCCTGATTGCTAGGTTGGGGACATGCTCAGTGCATGTGGCCTAACCAGTATGGGTAGCGATCTGAAGTAATTGGCTTTGAAGATTATGAACATACTTTACTGGGGAATAGGGATGAGCTTCGTGTTCGAGTCGAACATACGTTCGACTCGAACATCGGCTGTTCGCCCGCTCGGCGAATTCCGAACGTTATGGGCTGTTCGCGCCAAATTCGTGTGGCGCTCACGGCCCACAATGCACTGCGTCATCGCAGTGCATTGCTGGCTCATGATTGGCCAAGCATGCACTGTGACCCCGCATGCTTGGCCAATCACAGCGCCAGCAGCGAGTAGAGCCATGATTGGCCACAGGCAGGATGCCTGTGGCCAATCATAGCTCAGGCTGTGTAGTACACGCCCCACACTATATAAGGCCACCAGCGCGGCGGTCTTGTGTAGTGTGTTGGCGTCTGAAGCAGTTAGTGGGTGTTCTGTGTACCTTCAACACAGTACACACCGATCGTTATCGGCCGATTTTCGATCTTGCTCTTCTGTAGTGGTTGTTGTCTGCTTGCCCTGACCGCAGTATACACCGCTATATTCACCTCACCTATATAGCTAGTGATCTATCTTTTATAATAGAGCTTGCAGTCAGTAGTGTTAGGAGCTGGTGCGTGCTGTCTGCGTGCTCTGTACCCAGTACACACCGCTATATCCAACTACATAGCTCTTCTCTATTTGAGCCCACTTGCCATCTGCAGGAGTTATTGGAAGTTGTGTGTGCCTCCAGCACAGCACAGTATACATCTGTAAATACCCCTTTATCTCTGGTGTTCTATAATAAAGGCATCTGCAGGAGTTAGTGGGTTTTTTGTGCCTCCAGCACAATATACACCTGTATCTACCCTTTATTGCTGTTCTCTAATAGAGCCATCTGCAGGGCTTAGTGGGTGTTGTGTGACTCAATTACAGTATACCCCTTTATCTCTGGTGTTCTATAATAAAGGCATCTGCAGGAGTTAGTGGGTGTTGTGTGCCTCTAGCACAATATACACTACCCAACTGCTGTTTTACCCAACTCCCTTCAGGCCATTACCATATCTGGAAGGCCAGCAAGGAGAGGCAGACAGGCGCGAGCCGATAAAAGAGGGCAAGCAGGCTCTGTGTCTAGAGACAACAGTGCTGGTCGTGGATGCGGTGCATTGTCATCAGCACGTGGCCATGGGACACGCTTGTCCTTCTTTTCAGCAGCTGGACATGTTAAACCGCAACATGCCAACGACTTGGTAGAGTGGATGACCAAGCCCTCTTCATCCTCCTCATCCTCTCTCACCCAGTCTCAGGGTACTAGCAAAGCAGCTGCCAACGCATTGTCTTCCCTCCTCTCAATGTCATCATCAGTGACTCCTTCCCTAGACCTACCACGTCCTCCTGAGGAGTCTCCTGGACTCTTTGAGCACAGTGTTGGGTACATGCTCCAGGAGGATGCCCAGTGTTTTGTAGGCTCTGATGATGACACTCAGCTAGAGGAAGGCAGTAGCGTGAATGCAGAGAGAGGGGATGCTCAAGAAGGACAGCAATCTGGCAGTCATGTTCCACAAGCTGCAGCATACTGCCAGGTTTGCTACAGCGATGAAGAGGGAGGGGATGATGAGGGCACTGACTCCACGTGGGTGCCTGGTAGGAGAGAGGAAGAGGAGGAGGAGGCAGATGTCCAATGAGGCAGGATGCCCTCCGGGGGCCAGCTTAGGGGCAGCACACCGACTGAATCACACCACAGAGCTCCGACTGTGCAGGGCGCTGCCTCTGCGCGTTATTCTAAAAGTTCTTTGGTGTGGGCCTTTTTTGAGACGAGTGCATCAGATCGCACCGCTGCTATTTGCAACATATGTCTCAAGGGTATCTCGCGTGGCCAAAACATCAGCCGCTTGGGCACCACATGCTTGACCAGACATATGTTGACCTGCCATGCAGCTCGTTGGCAAGCGTACCTCAAAGACCCACACCAAAGAACAAAGCGGACCTCTCCTTGCTCCTCATCAGCTGGCATCTCCAACCCCACTAGACCTTCAGTCCTCTCTGAGAGGAATGAAGGTGTAGAATTAGGTGTGTCACAGCCAAGTGCTTCCGGGCACTCTGCTAGCAGTACACCCACGTCCGATTATAGCAGGCAAATGTCCCTGCCCCAGCTGCTGGAGCGGCGAAAGAAGTTCACTCCCAGCCATCCACATGCCCAGCGGTTGAATGCTAGCTTGGCTAAATTGCTAGCACTTCAACTGCTGCCTTTTCAGTTGGTAGACTCGGCCCCCTTCCGCCACTTTTTCTCACGGAAGGCGATTCCGGCTCTCTACCGGCATGTGGAAAGCAATGTCCTTGCCTCGCTGGACAGGGCGGTCAGCGGTAAGGTGCATATTACCGCTGACTCATGGTCCAGCAGGCATGGACAGGGACGTTACCTGTCTTTCACGGCCCATTGGGTCACTCTTCTGGCAGCTGGGAAGGATGCAGGACAAGGTGCAGTAGTGTTGGAGGTTGTTCCGCCACCACGCCTCCAAAATGCTACTATTGGTTGTGACACACCTCTCTCCTCCACCCCCTCCTCTTCTTCTTCCTCCATGGCCTCTTCCAGTGCTCTGTCCTCAGAACCAGCGGTGCTCCGTAGGCGTTCCAGGGGCTACGCAAGTACGCAGGCAAAACGATGCCATGCCGTGCTTGCGCTGGTTTGTTTGGGGGACAGGAGCCACACTGGGGCGGATGTTTTGTCAGCTCTGCAGGGGCAGGCCAAGAGGTGGTTGACGCCACGCCAGCTTAAGCCAGGAATGGTGGTTTGTGACAATGGCACCAACCTCCTCTCCGCCCTCCGACAGGGACAACTGACCCATGTGCCCTGTGTAGCTCACATCCTTAACCTGGTGGTACAGCGGTTCTTGGGCAGGTACCCCGGCTTACAGGATGTCCTGAAGCAGGCCAGGAAAGTCTGTGTGCATTTCCGCCGATCATTTAATGCCTGTGCTCGGCTGGCTGAGCTCCAAAAGGAGTTGAACCTGCCCAAGAACCGCCTTATATGTGACATGCCCACCAGGTGGAACTCAACGTTGGCCATGCTGCAGCGGCTGCACACGCAGCAGAGGGCCATCAATGAGTACCTGTGCGACAACGGCACCAGGACAGGGTCAGGGGAGCTCGGTTTTTTCTCACCACGCCAGTGGGGCATGATCAGGGATGCATGCACTGTCCTGTCACCGTTTGAGGAGGCCACAAGGATGGTGAGCAGTGACAGTGCATGCATCAGTGACAAAAAATTTCATATTTCGGACGGAATTCGTATGCATAAAAATTCGTATTTCAGATTTGTATGAACGTACGAATTTCCGTAAATTCGTCCGAATTTTCGTTTCGTACGAAACTAATCGCACATGTCTAGTCCCAACCAGGCCCCTATCTGCATGAAGTTTGCTCCGTCCTCCTGGGCAGGTTTCCTGCCACAATCCAAAGGCTATGTACACACGATAGGATTTCCCGACAACAAAACCGTGGATTTTTTTTTTTGCATGTTGGCTTAAACTTGCCTTGCATACACACGGTCACACAAATGTTGTCGGAAATTCCGAACGGTCAAGAACGCGGTGACATACAACACGTACGGCGAGCCGAGAAAAATGAAGATCAATAGCCAGTGCGGCTCCTTCTGCTTGTTCCGAGCGTGTGTGGAACTTTTGTGCATCGGAATTGTCTACACACGCTCGTAATTTTGAGAACCTGCTCTCAAACATTTGTTGGGGGAAATTCCGACAACAAATGTTCTATGGAGGCTACACATGGTCCGACTTTCCGACAACAAGCTCACATCCAACGATTGTTGTCAGAAAATCCTATCGTGTGTACAGGGCAAAAGACGTACTGGTAGGTTGATTGGTTCAGCTGGGACTACAGCAGAATGGTGCTGTTTGTTTCAATACATAGAAAGTCCCGAAGTCTAGGACAACAACCCACTCTCCTGCTCTCCTTCCCCAGGGGAAGAGATTGACAGCAGCTTCTGAGACTCCACTGTCCCATTGTGGGACGTACTTCGGTAGGTTGGGGATTTGCTCAGTGCATGCTCCTTAATTGAGAAAAGGGGGGAATTATGGGGCTTTAAATGAAGCTCACTACTAAAGAGTAGAGTAAAATGCAATCATGTTTATTGATTCCTGGTAAACAATCACAGAATAATGATTAGTTATATATAATCAACAACAATAGATGACAACTTCATATTGCATGTATATACATATATTCCAGCATAAATTAGAATTATAAAATAATAATGCAGTGGGTGACATTTGGGAATAAATGTCACACGCCTGTAAATTTAGTTTTTGGCCTCAGGACAATAAAGGTTCTGAGGGTTAATTGTAGGTAGGCCTGACACCAGTCTGGCCAGGCTGTGTTATGAAGTTCTGCCTGATCATGTGAACGGTGAGGCGCACATGACAGGCCAAAACCAAGTCTGGTTGGATGTTTTTGTATCGGCCCTCCCTGAGCCAATCAGTGGGAGTGCCGGGGCCCACTGAGGAGTCTGGGAGGGGGTACTTAAACAGGTATGGGTCACATGTTCTGGGTTCCGGAGTTGTTCGTGAGACCCGTGTGGTCTGGTCTGGTTCCAGGATCGGGGTAGCCCCGTGAGGGTTCCCGGTCACGGGGTGTTCGACACTCCACAACATGTTCCTGTCAGTGGCCCCTGATAGACCTGCCTCGTCTGTTCCCGAGTCTCGGACCCGGCTGGTCCGAGGCGCAGTAACTGAGGGAGGATTCAAGGTGTCTGGGTGTGCTCTCGGCTTGGAGGGGCACCGCAGCTCGTGGAAGTGACCGGGGGAGGATTCTTTGGAGGAGGGCCGGCAAGTGGCATCTTGGGATGTGCCTGGTTACTGAGTTGGGAAGGACATTGACGAATTCACAATTTTCCAGTACCATAAAGGAACCGGGAAGCGTTCCAGGTACGGTTGGAAAAGGGTTCCTGTATACCCTCAGTTGATTGTTCAAGTTTGCCAATGTGCTGACTGCCATGATCTCTGGCTAGAGATCTGTTCAGCCTTGAAGTACCCAGCTGCGAGTGGCTACTCTCTGGGTGGAAATAGAGACTTTGCTAAACCTGCAGTTCAAGGTGCCTCAGCTCTTCACCCGTGCCCTCTGTTCTCTAAGAGACTGTTTGTGAAAGTTCTACTGCAAAATAAACCTTTTTGAAAGGACTTCATCTGTGTCAGTGTACAAGTCGTTGGGTATCAACCCTGGGAACCCCTAGACGCGGAGGAGCAGGCTGAGAGAAGGTAACCGGTAAGCTCATTAAGTCAAGGCCGCCCTGCAACGTGTTATGGCCGCTACAATAATAAAGATAATAAGTTGACCATTGACATAATCGACAGCTAAATCTTAAAACATATATTTGCAGTGATGTAGCATGTAACAGCAGCTCTACACGTTTCATGGGTATTCAGGAGCAATTAAAAGTAGATGTATCTATAATAAAAACATAGGAGTAAATGCAAATTACTCTAATGTCAAATCAGTGCAATAATTTTCAAAAAGCCAAAAAATTATATGACACGTAGCGCTCAATAGGTGACTGCTTAACCTCACCCTGCCTAAAAATAAAAACAGAATAGCAATAACATTCACAAGTATACCTGTAAATGTAAATAAGCAGTGAAAAACATGCAAAAATAAATATATAAATAACCCAAAAATTAAATATAACTTAGTTACCCCAAATATCCAAGTGCAACCAAATCACATAAATATTACCCAATCTGAACACAGGTACTCAAAATTAATTAAAGTACATAAGAGTCCGTGAATAAAAAAAAAAAATATATATATATCAATCCTGATAAGTGAAAGCCGAATAAAAAAGTCCACGTGAATGGTGATAATCAGTGTCTGCCAAAATTAATTTGCTCTTTCACCACACCAGCTGTGATCGTGAAAACCCCCATTGTGGGTGCACTCACCGGCTTATAAGCCTCACACTCACGTGTTTGGCAAGACAAGCTTTATATAGATGCCCGCTGTATACCACCAGACTTGCGAAGCTCATGTATCTTGATCCCTTCTCATCAAGTCATATATGCATATACCTTGCAAAAGAATGACAGTGGAAGCCTCCAATAGCGTAATACAGTTAAGCACTTTAATCCAAATAAATCAAAATTCAATGCACTCACATGAAAAATAAATGAACAAGCCAAAGTATAAACCACTCCAGTCCACACTTGAACACTTGAGATATATCAGTATCCATTTTGGTCCATTCATGCACGCCGGGGACCCTTCCTCCCTCCTTCGTTCCATTGGACGGGGGTCGGTGGGCATTAGGGATGTATTCAGTGCATGCTTCCTGATTGGTAGACTGGGAATTTATTAAGTGCATACTCCTGACTGTTGGTTTGGGGATGTATTCAGTGCATGTCTCCGGATCGGTAGTTTGGGGATGTATTCAGTGCACGCTCCTTGATCGGTAGACTGGGAATTTATTAAGTGCATACTCCTGACTGGTAGTTCGGGATGTATTCAATGCACCCTGCCTGATTGCTAGGTTGGGGACATGCTCAGTGCATGTGGCCTAACCAGTATGGGTAGCGATCTGAAGTAATTGGCTTTGAAGATTATGAACATACTTTACTGGGGAATAGGGATGAGCTTCGTGTTCGAGTCGAACATACGTTCGACTCGAACATCGGCTGTTCGCCCGCTCGGCGAATTCCGAACGTTATGGGCTGTTCGCGCCAAATTCGTGTGGCGCTCACGGCCCACAATGCACTGCGTCATCGCAGTGCATTGCTGGCTCATGATTGGCCAAGCATGCACTGTGACCCCGCATGCTTGGCCAATCACAGCGCCAGCAGCGAGTAGAGCCATGATTGGCCACAGGCAGGATGCCTGTGGCCAATCATAGCTCAGGCTGTGTAGTACACGCCCCACACTATATAAGGCCACCAGCGCGGCGGTCTTGTGTAGTGTGTTGGCGTCTGAAGCAGTTAGTGGGTGTTCTGTGTACCTTCAACACAGTACACACCGATCGTTATCGGCCGATTTTCGATCTTGCTCTTCTGTAGTGGTTGTTGTCTGCTTGCCCTGACCGCAGTATACACCGCTATATTCACCTCACCTATATAGCTAGTGATCTATCTTTTATAATAGAGCTTGCAGTCAGTAGTGTTAGGAGCTGGTGCGTGCTGTCTGCGTGCTCTGTACCCAGTACACACCGCTATATCCAACTACATAGCTCTTCTCTATTTGAGCCCACTTGCCATCTGCAGGAGTTATTGGAAGTTGTGTGTGCCTCCAGCACAGCACAGTATACATCTGTAAATACCCCTTTATCTCTGGTGTTCTATAATAAAGGCATCTGCAGGAGTTAGTGGGTTTTTTGTGCCTCCAGCACAATATACACCTGTATCTACCCTTTATTGCTGTTCTCTAATAGAGCCATCTGCAGGGCTTAGTGGGTGTTGTGTGACTCAATTACAGTATACCCCTTTATCTCTGGTGTTCTATAATAAAGGCATCTGCAGGAGTTAGTGGGTGTTGTGTGCCTCTAGCACAATATACACTACCCAACTGCTGTTTTACCCAACTCCCTTCAGGCCATTACTATATCTGGAAGGCCAGCAAGGAGAGGCAGACAGGCGCGAGCCGATAAAAGAGGGCAAGCAGGCTCTGTGTCTAGAGACAACAGTGCTGGTCGTGGATGCGGTGCATTGTCATCAGCACGTGGCCATGGGACACGCTTGTCCTTCTTTTCAGCAGCTGGACATGTTAAACCGCAACATGCCAACGACTTGGTAGAGTGGATGACCAAGCCCTCTTCATCCTCCTCATCCTCTCTCACCCAGTCTCAGGGTACTAGCAAAGCAGCTGCCAACGCATTGTCTTCCCTCCTCTCAATGTCATCATCAGTGACTCCTTCCCTAGACCCACCACGTCCTCCTGAGGAGTCTCCTGGACTCTTTGAGCACAGTGTTGGGTACATGCTCCAGGAGGATGCCCAGTGTTTTGTAGGCTCTGATGATGACACTCAGCTAGAGGAAGGCAGTAGCGTGAATGCAGAGAGAGGGGATGCTCAAGAAGGACAGCAATCTGGCAGTCATGTTCCACAAGCTGCAGCATACTGCCAGGTTTGCTACAGCGATGAAGAGGGAGGGGATGATGAGGGCACTGACTCCACGTGGGTGCCTGGTAGGAGAGAGGAAGAGGAGGAGGAGGCAGATGTCCAATGAGGCAGGATGCCCTCCGGGGGCCAGCTTAGGGGCAGCACACCGACTGAATCACACCACAGAGCTCCGACTGTGCAGGGCGCTGCCTCTGCGCGTTATTCTAAAAGTTCTTTGGTGTGGGCCTTTTTTGAGACGAGTGCATCAGATCGCACCGCTGCTATTTGCAACATATGTCTCAAGGGTATCTCGCGTGGCCAAAACATCAGCCGCTTGGGCACCACATGCTTGACCAGACATATGTTGACCTGCCATGCAGCTCGTTGGCAAGCGTACCTCAAAGACCCACACCAAAGAACAAAGCGGACCTCTCCTTGCTCCTCATCAGCTGGCATCTCCAACCCCACTAGACCTTCAGTCCTCTCTGAGAGGAATGAAGGTGTAGAATTAGGTGTGTCACAGCCAAGTGCTTCCGGGCACTCTGCTAGCAGTACACCCACGTCCGATTATAGCAGGCAAATGTCCCTGCCCCAGCTGCTGGAGCGGCGAAAGAAGTTCACTCCCAGCCATCCACATGCCCAGCGGTTGAATGCTAGCTTGGCTAAATTGCTAGCACTTCAACTGCTGCCTTTTCAGTTGGTAGACTCGGCCCCCTTCCGCCACTTTTTCTCACGGAAGGCGATTCCGGCTCTCTACCGGCATGTGGAAAGCAATGTCCTTGCCTCGCTGGACAGGGCGGTCAGCGGTAAGGTGCATATTACCGCTGACTCATGGTCCAGCAGGCATGGACAGGGACGTTACCTGTCTTTCACGGCCCATTGGGTCACTCTTCTGGCAGCTGGGAAGGATGCAGGACAAGGTGCAGTAGTGTTGGAGGTTGTTCCGCCACCACGCCTCCAAAATGCTACTATTGGTTGTGACACACCTCTCTCCTCCACCCCCTCCTCTTCTTCTTCCTCCATGGCCTCTTCCAGTGCTCTGTCCTCAGAACCAGCGGTGCTCCGTAGGCGTTCCAGGGGCTACGCAAGTATGCAGGCAAAACGATGCCATGCCGTGCTTGCGCTGGTTTGTTTGGGGGACAGGAGCCACACTGGGGCGGATGTTTTGTCAGCTCTGCAGGGGCAGGCCGAGAGGTGGTTGACGCCACGCCAGCTTAAGCCAGGAATGGTGGTTTGTGACAATGGCACCAACCTCCTCTCCGCCCTCCGACAGGGACAACTGACCCATGTGCCCTGTGTAGCTCACATCCTTAACCTGGTGGTACAGCGGTTCTTGGGCAGGTACCCCGGCTTACAGGATGTCCTGAAGCAGGCCAGGAAAGTCTGTGTGCATTTCCGCCGATCATTTAATGCCTGTGCTCGGCTGGCTGAGCTCCAAAAGGAGTTGAACCTGCCCAAGAACCGCCTTATATGTGACATGCCCACCAGGTGGAACTCAACGTTGGCCATGCTGCAGCGGCTGCACACGCAGCAGAGGGCCATCAATGAGTACCTGTGCGACAACGGCACCAGGACAGGGTCAGGGGAGCTCGGTTTTTTCTCACCACGCCAGTGGGGCATGATCAGGGATGCATGCACTGTCCTGTCACCGTTTGAGGAGGCCACAAGGATGGTGAGCAGTGACAGTGCATGCATCAGTGACACTGTACCTCTTGTCCACCTCTTGGAGCATACGCTGCGTGGAATAATGGACAGGGCACTTGAGGCAGGACAGAGGCAGGAAGAGGAGGACTTCCTTGCCTCTCAAGGCCCCCTTTATCCAGACAGTATTCCTGCTGTGCCACCCATCACACAGGAACAGGATGAGGAGGAGGAAGAGAAGGAGGAGAATGATTGTGTCAGCATGGAGGTGGAGGCTGGCACTCAGCATCAGCACCAGCAGTCTTGTAGGGATGATTTACAGTCCAAAGAAACACGTGGACTTGTACGTGGCTGGGAGGAAGTAGCTGCGGATCATGTTGCCCTTAGTGACCCAGAGGACTCCGGACCGAATGCCTCAGCTAACCTACGCTGCATGGCCTCCCTGATCCTGCAAAGCCTGCGGAAGGATCCTCGTATTCTTCGGATCAAGGAGAGGGACCATTACTGGCTGGCCACTCTCCTTAATCCACGGTACAAGGGTAAGGTTGCCGACCTTATCTTGCCATCACAGAGGGAGCAGAGGATGATACATCTCCGGGAGGCCTTGCAGAAAGGTCTGTGCAACGCGTTCCCAGAGACTGGGAGGTTACAATCTCCTGGTCCTGGACAACGTGTTGCTGAAGCATCTATCAGAAGGAGCGGTGGAGAAGGTGGCCGTCTGACTGATGCTTTCAGACAATTTTTTAGTCCGCAGCCCCAAGGTATGATCGGTTCCAGCAACCATCGCCAGCGTCTGATTTACATGGTGCAGGAATACCTAGGGGCAAGGTCAGACTTGGTCACCTTTCCCACCGAAAATCCTCTGGCTTACTGGGTCTTGAGGATGGATCACTGGCCAGAGCTTGCACAGTATGCAATTGAGCTACTGGCCTGTCCTGCATCCAGCGTTCTTTCGGAACACACCTTCAGTGCTGCTGGTGGCTTTGTTACCGATTACAGGGTGCGCCTGTCCACCGACTCAGTTGATCGACTGACCTTCATCAAGATGAATCAGTCTTGGATCACCCACAGCTACCAAGCACCTGAAGCTGATGTAACAGAATATTTTTTTTTGAAATATCACATCCCTTCAAGACTGCCTATGCAGATGCTGAGTGACTGTCCTGTTATGTTGATTGTCTATCCTCTTCTTCCTCCGCTGATATGTTGGAAGAACATTTCTGGTTCTGGGTGATGCCATCAGCCCAATTTTTCTGCCCCTGTTTAACAGGGGCGTTTAATTACAATTTTTGATGCAATGCTTTGCAGCAGGGCTAATTCCTGCAATAAAACTAGAGTATATGGGAGAGGTTGCAGTGTCGTGGCACCAGTGCCTAAGGCCCAATTTTTCTGCCCCTGTTTAACAGGGGCATTTAATTACAATTTTTGATGCAATGCTTTGCAGCAGGGCTAATTCCTGCAATAAAACTAGAGTATATGGGAGAGGTTGCAGTGTGGTGGCACCAGCACCAGTGCCTAAAGCCCAATTTTTCTGCCCCTGTTTAACAGGGACATGTAATTACAATTCTTGATATAATATTTCACAGGAGGGCCCCTTTCTGTGCCCACCCAGAGTAACGGTGAGGACTTATAGTGTTGTGGCACCAGCACCACAACCACCAAAGGTCAATTTTTCTACCACTGTTCAACAATGGCATGTAATTACAATTCTTGATATAATCGTTCACAGCAGGGCGCTCCAGCGCCCACCAAGAGTCACTTTGAGGGCTTGCAATGTTGTGGCAAAACCAACACCTTGTTCCGCCATTTCTGCAGAGCATATAGGGCAGGCCCCTACTTTCAAACATCCAACTTACAAACATCTCCTACTTGCAAACGGAAGGAGACAACAGCAAGTGAGAGGAAAAAAGATGGACGACAAAACAAATTATACAGGGCTGATAACCCTTCCCTATGTTTTCCAAAAAGCTTAAAAATAGTTTTTTTGACTGGAGCTACACTTTAAAAATGTACCAGTTGAAAATTACAAACAGATTCAACTTAACACAACAAACCTACACAGTCCCTGTCTTGTTTGCACCGCCTGTATACTGCTGTTCTGAGTATATAGGGCCTGGGGGCCACACGCATTTCCTTTTTTTAATATGGGTACGGGGTTCCCCTTAATATGCGTACAAGACCCAAAGGGGCTGGTAATGGGCAGGGAGGGCTACCCATGCCATTTTTCTCAATGATTTTCAACCATATTGCAGGAACCAGATATAACATTAAAACCGCAAGCAGTTTTCAATGATGTTATTTCTGTTTAATGTCATTTTGTGCAGGGACTGTTCTAAACACGGGAAACACGTGGCACTTCACAGGCATACTACAGACACCGCCCCAGGCACCATATTTAAAGGAATATTTCACTTTTTTTTCACTTTAATTGTCATTAAAATCAGTGCTCCTGCCAAAACGGCCATTTTTAAAAACATTTTAGGCATTGACCCATGTCCCCTGGGGCAGGAGCCAGGCCCCCAAACCCTTTTTAGGACAGTATCTTGCATATTAGCCGTTAAAATTAGCACTTTTAATTTCGAACGTTCGAGTCCCATAGACTTCAATGGGGTTCTAAAGTTCGTTCGAATTTGGGGTCCGTTCGAAAGTTCTGGTGCGAACCGAACCGGGGGGGTGTTCGGCTCATCCCTACTGGGGAATGTCTCCTTGGTTGATCTGAATACATTAATGTAACAAAAGTGGAAAGTTCAAACACTCATTCAGACGGGGTTGGGTTGATCTGGGTTGGGTAGGCTGCTACATCCAGAGACAGCTAACTTTGTGGGTTGTAGTACTCTCTCTCTCTGCTATGGGCGCATACAAACTGTCCACTTAGCTGTGGCCAGAAACACCATCCATGAATGCCAACGGCCTGCGCCCATGACCCACCAGAGTCTATTATTTATTTATTATTATTTATTTATTTATCTATCATGTATTCTTTTGGATGATCAGTAACATGCAAACTACAACTCCTGCCTACTCATGGCCACCTTTGATCGCCCATTTAAAGGAACCCGAATATTGCCAGCTAACCAATGAGCTGCTTGCCCCTCAGAACTCTGGTGGGGGGGGGGGGGATAAAAGCCAATTAGCACTGATAGATGATGATAACACAGCTCCTCTGCTTTGTGTTTGCATAAAAAAAAAATAGAAAATGAAACAAGTCATAACAAGATGTCCGCTAATTTAATTTATGTGCATGTTATCACTGCTGTGTTTTGAAATTATTAATTCAAATTAATGAATATTGTATAAAATGTTTTTATTACTTAAAGCATGCGTGTCCTCTGGGATTATCTGCTGAGAAACAGGTGAAGTGAAATAGAAATTCAATCTTCTACTTATGTGAACTTTTGCTCATCTTTTGGTATTTCTTCTTCTTTTTCTTTTTTTATTTTTTATTTGACTTTTAAACGAGTCAGATGTTGCCTTTTTACAGCCAGAAAAAAAGTTTGCTATATTTGCAAGCTAAAGTGGTTCTCCAGACAAAATATTTTTTACATTTTTATTTTATTGTAAGTTTTCCTGTCACGCCAGAAATACAGGTGCTGCTGGCTTCCTAGCTGTGTCTGGCTTCAATACTTTTAACGTTCTTTCAGACAGGTGGTAGACTAATGCCCCATACACACTGGTCGGACATTCCGATGACAAAATCCGTCAAATTTTTTCTGACGGATTTTGTCTCAAACTTGTCTTGCATACACACGGTCGCACAAAGTTGTCGGAAGAGCCGATCGTTCTGAACGTGGTGACGTAGAACCCGTACGACTGGACTATAAAGAGGCCAGTAGCCAATGGGTTTCGTCTGGTAATTTATTCTGAGCATGCGTGGCACTTTGTCTGTCGGAATTGTCTACACACGGTCGGATTTTGTTGTCAGAAAATTTTAGATCCAGCTCTCAAATTTTGTGTGTCAGAAATTCAGACGGAAAAAGTCAGATGGAGCCCCACACACGATCGGAATTTCCGACAACACAGTCTGATCGCTCATTTTCCATCGGAAAGTCCGACCGTGTGTACAGGGCACTACTGTCCTTACCACTACAGATCGCTTTTCAGAGAGCGGTATAGAAGCGGCTGAAAGTAATTCAGGAAGAGATATTGGTTTTACTTTTTTTATTTTTTCATCCACTTGCAATTTTCCCATAATTGCAATTTATATATATATACACATATACATATATATATATATATATATATATATATATATATATATATATATATATATACAGTGGTGTGAAAAAGTGTTTGCCCCCTTCCTCATTTCCTGTTCCTTTGCATGTTTGTCACACTTAAGTGTTTCGGAACATCAAACCAATTTAAACAATAGTCAAGGACAACACAAGTAAACACAAAATGCAATTTGTAAATGAAGGTGTTTATTATTAAAGGTGAAAAAAAATCCAAACCATCATGGCCCTGTGTGAAAAAGTGATTGCCCCCTAAACCTAATAACTGGTTGGGCCACCCTTAGCAGCAACAACTGCAACCAAGCGTTTGCGATAACGTGCAATGAGGCTTTTACAGCGTCCTGGAGGAATTTTGGCCCACTCATCTTTGCAGAATTGTCCTAATTCAGTTACATTAGAGGGTTTTCGAGCATGAACGGCTTTTTTAAGGTCATACCACAACATCTCAATAGGATTCAGGTCAGGACTTTGGCTAGGCCACTCCAAAGTCTTCATTTTGTTTTTCTTCAGCCATTCGGTGGTGGACTTGCTGGTGTGTTTAGGATCATTGTCCTGCTGCAGATCCCAAGTTCGTTTCAGCTTGAGTACACGAACAGATGGTCGGACATTCTCCTTCAGGATCTCTTGGTAGACAGCAGAATTCATAGTTCCTTTTATCACGGCAAGTCTTCCAGGTCCTGAAGCAGCAAAACAGCCCCAGACCATCACACTACCACCACCATATTTTACTGTTGGTATAATGTTCTTTTTATGAAATGCAGTGTTCCTTCTACGCCAGATATACTTGGACACACACCTTCCAAAGAGTTCCACTTTTGTCTCATCGGTCCACAGAATGCTGTCCCAAAAGTCTTGGGGATCATCAAGATGTGTTGTGGAGAAATTGAGACGAGCTTTGATGTTCTTTTTGCTCAGCAGTGGTTTTCTCCTTGGAACTCTGCCATGCAGGCCATTTTTGCCCAGTCTTTTCCTGATGGTGGAGGCATGAACGCTGACCTTAACTGAGGCAAGTGAGGCCTGCAGTTCCTTGGACGTTGTTGTGGGGTCTTTTGTGACCTCTTGGATGAGTCGTCGCTGCGCTCTTGGGGTAATTTTGGGCGGCTGGCCACTCCTGGGAAGGTTCACCACTGTTCCATGTCTTCGCCATTTGTGGATAATGGCTCTCACTGTGGTTCGCTGGAATCCCAAAGCTTTGGAAATGGCTTTATAACCCTTTCCAGACTGATAGATCTCAATTACTTTCTTTCTCAATTGTTCCTGAATTTCTTTGGGTCTCGGCATGATGTGTAGCTTTTAAGGATCTTCTGGTGGACCTTACTGTGTCAAGCAGCTCCTATTTAAGTGATGCCTTGATTGTGAACAGGTGTGGCAATAATCAGGCCTGGGTGTGGCTAGAGAAATTGAACTCAGGTGTGGACAACCACAGTTATAGTATGTTTTAACAAGGGGGGCAATCACTTTTTCACACAGGGCCATGATGGTTTGGATTTTTTTTCACCTTTAATAATAAACACCTTCATTTACAAATTGCATTTTGTGTTTTCTTGTGTTGTCCTTGACTATTGTTCAAATTGGTTTGATGTTCCGAAACACTTAAGTGTGACAAACATGCAAAGGAACAGGAAATGAGGAAGGGGGCAAACACTTTTTCACACCACTGTATATATATATATATATATATATATATATATTATATAGTATCTCACAAAAGTGAGTACACCCCTCACATTTCTGTAAATCTTTTCTTCTATCTTTTCATGTGACAACACTGAAGAAATGACACTTGTCTACAATGTAAAGTAGTGAGTGTACAGCTTGTATAACAGTGTAAATTTACTGTCTCCTCAAAATAACTCAACACACAGCCATTAATGTCTAAACCGCTGGCAACAAAAGTGAGTTGTAAGTGAAAATTTCCAAATTGGGAACAAACTGTCAATATTTTGTGTGGCCACCATTATTTTCCAGCACTGCCCTCTTGAGCATGGAGGTCATCAGAGCTTCACAGGTCACCACCGGAGTCCTCTTCCCCTCCTCCATGATGACATCACAGAACTGGTGGATGTTGGAGACCTTGCGCTCCTCCACCTTCTGTTTGAGGATGTCCTACAGATGCTCAATAGGGTTTAGGTCTGGAGACATGCTTGGCCAGTCCATCACCTTTACCCTCAGCTTATTTAGCAAGGCAGTGGTCATCTTGGAGGTGTGTTTGGGGTGGTTATCATGTTGGAATACTGCCCTGCGGCCCAGTCTCTGAAGGGAGGGGATCATGCTCTGCTTCAGTATGTCACAGTACATGTTGGCATTCATGGTTCCCTCAATGATCTGTAGCCCCCCAGTGCCGGCAGCACTCATGCAGCCCCAGACCATGACACTGCCACCACCATGCTTAACTGTAGGCAAGACACACTTGTCTTTGTCCTCCTCACCTGGTTGCCCCCACACACGCTTGTCACCATGTGGACCAAATAAGTTTATCTTGGTCTCATCAGACCACAGGACATGGTTCCAGTAATCCATGTCCTTAGCCTGCTTGTCTTCAGCAAACTGTTGGTGGCTTTCTTGTTTATCATCTTTAGAAGAGGCTTCCTTCTGGGGTGACAGCCATGCAGACCAATTTGATGCAGTGTGTTGCGTATGGTCTGAGCACTGACAGGCTGACCCCCCACCCCTTCAACCTGTGCAGCAATGCTGGCAGCACTCATACGTCTATTTCCCAAAGACAACCTCTGGATATGACGCTGAGCACGTGCTCTCAGTGGAACCTGTCCTTTTAAACCTCTGTATGGTCTTGGCCACTGTGCTTCATCTCAGTTTCAGGGTCTTGGCAATCTTCTTATAACCTAGACCATCTTTATGTAGAGCAACAATTCTTTTTTTAGAATCCTCAGAGAGTTTTTTGCCATGAGGGGCCATGTAGAACTTCCAGTGACCAGTATGAGGGAGTGAGAGCGATAACACCAAATTTACAACACACCTGCTCTCCATTCACACCTGAGACCTTGTAACACTAATGAGTCACATGACACCGGGGAGGGAACATGGCTATTTTGTCCCAATTTGGACATTTTCACTTAGGGGTGTACACACTTTTGTTGCCAGCGGTTTAGACATTAATGGCTGTGTGTTGGGTTATTTGGAGGGGACAGGAAGTTTACACTGTTATACAAGCTGTACACTCACTACTTTACATTGGAGACAAGTGTCATTTCTTCAGTGTTGTCACATGAAAAGATAGAAGAAAATATTTACAAAAATGTGAGTAGGGGTGTACTCACTTTTGTGAGATACTGTATATATTTTACTATACCATATTTCATTGGTGGTCAGTGGCAAGAATACTCCTTACATTGGTGGTCAGTGGGAAGAATGTTCCTTACATTGGTGATCAGTGGGAAGAATGTTCCTTACATTGGTGATCAGTGAGAAGAATGTTCCTTACATTGGTGGTCAGTGGGAAGAATGCCCCTTACATTGGTGGTCGTTGGGGAGAATGCTCCTTACATTGGTGATCAGTGGTCAGAATGCTCCTTACATTGGTGATCAGTGGTCAGAATGCTCCTTACATTAGTGGTCATTGGGAAGAATGTCCCTCACAGTTGTCAGTGGGACGAAAGATATTTACATTGGTGGTCAATGGGAAGAATATCCCTTATAGACAGCTAAGAGATCATTAGTGTGCTGTAGCTGATTCCACTAAGTGTTGTTGGGCCCTGGAACTATGCAGCCGCCATCAAATGGGACCTTTGGAGGAACCCTAGGGTCTCACAGAACCCTGGTTGAGAATGGCTGCTCTAGTGCAAGCAAACCAACAATGAATACAGGAATTTGTGAGCTCTGTATAAACAATGGCATTTAACTGTGCTATTCTTCAAGGTGTATCCAAATTAGAATTTAATCCAACACAGTAACACATTGTATTATAATGCACCTATTGACAGTAATAACTGTTCATTAAGCAGGTCTGTGATTAGTGGAGGAGGTGAGACGCTCAATATATGGATGTTATGAAACCATGTACTTTCCTGCAGTCTACAGGAAATATACCCAGTAATTACATGATTACTTATCCTAGTTTTCTTTTGTATTTTTAATCCACTTACAAATAGAGCGTTAGCTAATCAGGAGGAATGTATAGCAGGGTTCTATTTTAAAACTGAGCCGATTTATGTAAATCAAATCATATTGCATGGATTCTAAGCTGATTGTAAAAACTGGTAGAAAACCACAATGAAGGGTTCTTCTCCCAAATAAATCATATAATCCACATGTAGCCCCCACCTAGATAGGTGGTAGTTAGGTAAATTTCATTCTTTAGCCCCTCTGTAATCAGTGGAGCAGCTTGTGATTGCTTTTGCCTGCTCTGAGTCTCTCTGGTTGTGGGATTGACTGCTTCCCCCTGTCTTCTGGAGGGTTCTGGAAAGTAGTGGAAAGGGAGAGTCAAATCTACTGCCTGGATATGTATGTGGTCCCAGCCAATCCCTGGGGCGGGATGCCCATTGGTGGCTGGGAGGGTGCATACATAGTCTGGGGCCTGGAGAAGAGGGGTTCTTGTCTAGGAGAAGAACTTCCCAGCTGCTGCCCTTCTGGGCAGTCCAGAGGTTTTTTTTTTTTATTTGTTCTTTGAGGTCCTGGCTGTGTTAGCTGGGGGAGCATTTCTACTGAACTCTGCTGGAGTTGAGTTGAGCTTTGGTACCACTCGTTACTGACCTTTGGCTTGTGCCTTGACTATGCCTCTGCTTGACCCCAACCTGCAACCACTGTTACTGACCTTTGGCTTGTTGCTGACTGCGTTTCTGCTTGATCCCTGCCTGCTTGTTCTGTTACTGGACCCCGTCTTGCTCACCTCCTGGTGGGGCAATCCTGAGGACCTCGACTTGGTACTAACACGCAACAAAACCCATCTCCACCATCAGGAGCTCTGGTGAACACAGGTTAGTACTTAGACCCCACACCTCTGGTGAGCCTGCGTCATCCACCGGGGTGACTTGCTTCTGTACTTATCCAGCTAGGTGGTGGGAGCCTCTCTACTGATTCAGCTACTGGAAGGGCTGGGACAAGGGATGGACAGGAGGGATGGATGCCCTGGTCACTGTGGTAGAATGTGTGGTTCAGGGGCACCACAAGGAGATTGGGAGGAGGGGATTTGTGTTGGGAGGGGAAATTTTCAGGTGCGGCAGGTGGTAAGAATTTTTTTAGGAAGGGAAATTTGGAGAGGTGTGCTAGGAGTGGTGATCAGATGGGGGGTGGGGGTATTTGTGTTGAGAGCAGAGATGGAGTTAGAGGATTTGTGCTAGGGTGGGGAATTTGGGGGTTTTGTGCTAGAAAAGGTAATATGGTGGGGGATTGTGCTAGGAGGGGACCTTTTTTTGGGAGGGGGATTTGTGCCAGTAGGGGTGTCTGGGGGGCGTTTGTGCTAGAAGTGGAAATAGGGGAAGGGGGGTTGTGCTGGGAGGGGGGATTTGGAGTGGGGGATAGAGAATTTGTGCTCAGGGGGGAAATTTGAGGTGTAAAAGATTTGAGTTAGGAAGGGGGAATTTTTTTTCTAGAGAGGGGGGAATTGTGCTGGGGATAAGTGGAATGAAAGGACTTGAGCTAAGCATGTAGATTAACGCTTAACTTTTTTTGGGGGGAGGGAATTTTTGCTGACACATAATGCTCATACATCTTGAGGGGGGAACTTGGCTTGTTCACCCTGGGCACCCTCAGTCACCACATCCCAAATTAATTATACAAAGAAACAAATCCCCTAGGGAACGGGACTTTGAAAGTGACTGAGAACACCAAATGTCAAAATATTGTACAAAAATGTATTGAATACAAAAATGAATTGCATATGAAACATATAAATATACAAAAACCAACATAACATGATACATAAAAATATGTAGCTCGAAACATCCAACCCAACAATCATTTCAGGCAATCCTGCCCTTCTTCAGGAGATTTATAAACATATACAAGCTCAGTTATCAAAGGGAATAGCTATGTCTGAGGCCCCACATAACCACAGACGACTCAAGCAATGGCACAAGTTCTCCTCAGACTCTGAACATCATTGAGACCCAACGAGGGTCACCCATCTGATCCACTCCAAAAACACTAAAAGGCCGGCAAGTACTCTGTAGTTCTGATCTAGATAAATTCTAACTTGACCATTATACGAACAGCCTGGTTGCAAAAATTGCCTCCAAATTGGAAACACAAGGGAAGAGGAATATCTTCAATGTTCGAAATAAAGTATACTTTCCTAAGCGTGTATAGCCGGAAAGACAAGAAGGTGTGGTTAGGTATTTCCAAAATGAAAACGCAACACTTGTGCTAAGTGAGATAGATGGATGGGCGGCTTGGCTGGCTGTATGGTGTAACCGCTTAAATCCGCCAGGAGACAAACCAATATGTTTGCCGGGTAATCCACCGGTAAAAGCTATAACCGGCGGATCACCCGGCAAACATATCGGTTTGTCTCCTGGTGGATTTAAGCGGTTACACCATACAGCCAGCCAAGCCGCCCATCCATCTATCTCACTTAGCACAAGTGTTGCGTTTTCATTTTGGAAATACCTGACCACACCTTCTTGTCTTTCCGGCTATACACGCTTAGGAAGGTATATTTTATTTCGAACATTGAAGATATTCTTCTTCCCTTGTGTTTCCAATTTGGAGGCAAATTTTGCAACAAGGCTGTTCGTATAATGGTCAAGTTGGAATTTTTCTATATCAGAACTACAGAGTACTTGCCGGCCTTTTAGTGTTTTTGGAGTGGATCAGATGGGTGACCCTCGTTGGGTCTCAGTGATGTTCAGAGTCTGAGGAGAACTTGTGCCATTGGTTGAGTCGTCTGTGGTTATGTGGGGCCTCAGACATAGCTATTCCCTTTGATAATTGAGCTTGTATATGTCTATAAATACCCTGAAGAAGGGCAGGATTGCCTGAAACGATCATTGGGTTGGATGTTTCGAGCTACATATTTTTATGTATCATGTTATGATGGTTTTTGTATTTAATACATTTTTGCACAATATTTTGACATTTGGTGTTCTCAGTCACTTTCAAAGTCCCGTTTCCTAGGGGGTTTGTTTCTTTGAACGTGACATTAGGACTGGGGAAACCTCCACAAATCCCTGAAGCATACAAAAATATTTTAGCTAGTGGGTAGTAAATAACAATAGAAAGTGATCAAAATTCATCGGAAGACTTTTTGGAAACGTTTTCTAGAGTCCCCTAGTCCCACCATTTTTTCATTGGTTGGGTGCCAAATCACTTTGTTCTTCTTTTTTTTTTTTTTTTAACTACTTTATTGGTTTTCTGAAAAAGTTGTATAATACAGAGCCTTTGGGCATTCCCTGGCTCAAACAGTGCAAAACAATCAAAAAGAAAAAGAGAAAAACACAACTACTACAATGAACGCCGCAGGCTGAAACCCGTTTATAAAAAAAAAGTTCATCCAGTCGTTAACTGCTCACTCTTACAAATATTGTGTTCTAGCAATGCAATTAATCTTTTCCAAAACAAGGACAAGGTGCATTAGGTGTACTGGAAATACATACATAAAGTCTAATGCGGCGTACACACGACCAGACTTTTCGACGGACTAGGTCCAGCGGTCTTCCCGACGGAATTTCAGCAGAGTTCCGACTGACTTTCCGAAATGAACAGATTTGGCCACACACTACAACACCAAAGTCCGACGGATTTGAACGTGATAAAGTATGACCGGACTAGAGTAAGGAAGTTCATAGCCAGTAGCCAATAGCTGTCCTAGCGTCGGTTTTCATCCATCGGACTAACATACAGACGAACTGATTTTTTTGACCGGACTCAAGTCCGTCGGAAAGATTTGAAACATGTTCTATTTCTAGGTCCGTTGGACTTTTGGGGGAAAAAACTCAGCTGGAGCCCACACACGATCGTAATATCCGACAAATTCATTCCGCCGGACCTAGTACATCGAAAAGTCCGGTTGTTAAGCTAGCAGAACTTTAATAAAAGACAATTATCCAAATGTCTGATTTATAGAGGTGTGTAAGTCACCTCCCACCCAACCACTCATAATTGTTCATCATTTGTGGTTGAAGATTCTAGCCATGTGTTCCAAATGTTGTCAAATTTACTCAGGCATCCGCAGGAAAGGTAAGTTGCTTTGTATAGAGGTACAGCTGCATTAACTATGGACTTCCAAAAATTAAAGAAGGGTTCCACAGATTGTTTCCATTTTAAAATGATTGCTTTTCAAACATAGAACAATAATAGCCCTAGTAGGGTTCTGGTTGCCCTGCGGTGTGCCAAGGGAACCACCAAGCCCAGTAAACAGACCGAGACTGTTTGGGGGATTGTGATAGTGGTTAAAGAAGCTATGAATAAAATAACTGTTTGAAGATTGAAAATTGGGGCCGGACCATAGCATATGACAGAAGTCTGCATCATTGTTGCCACACTTCCAACAGTGGCCAGAGGCCCCGGGACAGATTTTACTCAATTTAAGGGGAGTTAAATAAATGCGATGAAGCAACTTACTGTACACTGAATAAGACAGTCTCAAACTGCATTTAATTGTGAAAAGGGGTTCTCCCGGACATCCTCCCAGTCCTCCGTGTCCAGTTCTGGATAATCTTCCTGCCATACAGAGTATAAACCCTTCAGATCAAAATGGACTGATGGAAGAAGTGTCTTATAGATAATGGATAGGGGCTTGTCCAGCTGGTCATCTCGTAATAGAGATTCCATGTTAGATTGAAGGATGGTTTGGCGTTGCGAACCAAATTAAGTAATTTGTTCTTAATTTAGGCTATGATTGGTTGTGTGGACCACCATGCTTTCGCCATTGTCAGCTAAGCTGCTATAAAGAGTAAATTGAGCAATTTCATTGGGTATTTCATGTAGGGTTTATAACCTAAATTAGGGCCGGGAAGAGCCCATGGCCATATCTCCACATGCACCATAAGGGTGGAGCCAGAGAGAAAGACTGAAGTTCTGTTCTATTGCCCTCTACACGCGGTCGGAAATTCTGACGGAAAAGGTCAGATCGGATTATATTGGCGGAAAATTCGATCGTGTGTGGGCTCTATCAGACTTTTTCCGCCGGAAAAAATTTGAGAGCAGGATCTCAAATTTTTTTACGACAAAAAAATCAGATCAGACTTTTTTCCGATCGTTTGTAGAGAATTCCAATCAGACAAAGTGCCACGCATGCTCAGACCAAAGCTATTGGCTACTAGCTTCAACGTAGTCCCGTCGTAACGAACGAACGTCATCACGTTCCGAACTATCGGATTTTCCAACAACTTTGTCCGACTGTGTGTATGCAACACCAGTTTCGGACAAAATCCATCAGAAAAAATCAGACGGATTTTATGGTCAGAATTTCCGACCGTGTGTACAAGGCATAACAAACAATCAGCATAGGGGGCAATAGGGAGCACATAGGCAATACCAGCACCAGAGTGCGCTTAATATCTGTTCGACCTGCGAGCTGGAAAGTACGATACCCTCACAGTCCAGTTCTCTGGCTGAAGTGTCTCCACACTCGAACAACAGGATTAATAGTCAATGTCAGCCAGCTACTCGGTATAATCCAAGCGTTTCAGCCATGACAGCCTTCTTCCTGAGGAAGGCCGTCACTGTCGAAACATGTTAGCCTGTTACATTTGTGTTTTTCCATGTAGCAGATATAGAATTGCCCTTTACTGGATTATACCGAGTAGACAGCTGAAATTGATAATTAATTCTGGTTGACCTCTTACCTTGCCACCTTACCATTTTATATCAACAAACGCCTTCGGGAGCGCAGGAGAAATTTTTTTATTTGTTTACATTGACCTCTTCCCTTGTCCTGAACATGTGAAGTACAACTTCTCTCTAAATTTTTTAATTTATGCTTAGATAAAATATACGACTTTCTGCAAAACACAAAGGAGGCAATCACTGCAATATTTGCACAAGCAATAGTGAATATTTATATTTCCCATAAAGATATTTAATAATGCATTATATGACAAAATAAAATGAAAAGTCCGCTTTGGTAGAGTGGAATCCTGTTCCCGGCGGATAACGCGGATCCGCAGAAAGACTTCGCATTAGGTGTTTTATGAAAGTTCCATGTGCTGTAAATCCATTTTAGTCTTTTCCTCTGTCTTTTATTTTTATTCTTTTTTTTTTTTTTCATGATGCGCCGGTTAAAAAAAAAAAAAAGTAATAATAATTCTACGTTTTTGATGGTAGAAGACTTTTTTTGCGCAATTAATGGAGAAGTTTTCTTGTTTATTTCTCACCTGCCCCTCCCAACTAAAACGGATTATGCAAATCCTTCCCCAATAATCTTTAAATAAGACACGGGCTGTTAGCTGTGTTAGACATAGACTTGGCTCGGAATTAATCAGCAATGCAAGGATGAGCAGGCAGGGCCAATGTGCGGCGAGCGTGCGCAGGCTCCGCTCATTAGACTCACTCTTATTCCCAGCGCTGGATGCAAATATTTGTAATTGAATCTCGCCAATCTCCATTTACCGATACTGTTCGGTATCGCTCCATTACAGAAACATATGATTGTGAATTTGATGGCAGGTAAAACCCCGAAGAATTTCCGTCGCTTTTCATTTTCTAGACTTTTTGAGGGAACTTCAGATGCTGTTTGGCAGTTTCTAGGTTTCCTCCTCTAGAATTTCACTTTACATTTAGATAACGACTTATCGTCCGGACTCTGGAGGTTCAGACTTATAATCCTTTATTGCGCTCTATAATTGTTTTGGGAATGAGTCGGTTTCTACATTTTAAAAAGCTCCAAAATTAGAATGTTTTTTTTTTTTTTTGCTTATTGTTTATGCTACTGTAGCCTGTCTAGTCTTCATGCATTACAGGGTAACTCCACTTTCACAGGAAAAGAAAATATCAAATAAAAAAGATTTTATATATATATATATATATATATATATATATATAGAGAGAGAGAGAGAGAGAGAGAGAGAGAGAGAGAGATGTGTATATATATATATATATATATATATATATATATATATATATATATATATTTTTTTTTTTTTACTGATATATATGTTATTATTTGATATCTATCTATCTATCTATATCTATCTATCTATATATATATATATATATATATATATATTTATGGCCCAGAGCCCTCTGACCGATACGGATAAGGATGACAAACAAGGTTAACACAAACTCGCTTACTTGAACCGGACCTGAAAGTGTGCCCTGGCCTAACGTAGGGTATACCAAAATAAGGGGGCATACCCTTGATAGAGAAATGAGTAATAAATGAAATGAAAATGAAATGGAGTGAAATGAGTACTCGCCCGAGGAGTATAATGCTTGAGAAATGCCCTGACAGGGGATGGGTGGGTGGGTATCGCGCACCGGAACCGACGAGGGAGCCAGGCGAACGGGCTGGTTATATACTCCACCGGGCTCCACCCATAATTCCAGGCCACCATACTGGCCTTTCCATTTATGGCCCAGAGCCCTCTGACCGATACGGATAAGGATGACAAACAAGGTTAACACAAACTCGCTTACTTGAACCGGACCTGAAAGTGTGCCCTGGCCTAACGTAGGGTATACCAAAATAAGGGGGCAAAAACATACAGGTAGGGAATGCCTTTATTGATTCAAGTTTGTTACTGGGTGAGCTTGACAAAGGCCTGGGCCATCTCTACTTGCGGATTGGGTATGTAACGGGCGAAACAGGTGGACTTCCATCTACCCAACTTTTTGATAATGTGGACCGGGACCCCTTGGCGGGAGGCAGTTGAAGCCGCTCCGATCCGAAAGGAATGTCCGGAGTAGTGAGCCGGATTGAGGTGAAGGATGCCCAGGAGTATCCTGACATGCTCCATGAACTGGGCTGCGTTCAGTGGCTTACCGTGGAATGGCAGAAGCGGGCCAGTTCCTGGTTGATCGGCCAGAAGGGTCAACAAGCGGGTGAGCATGGCGACCGGGCACCAGCGGTTGTTAGTTTTATAAAAATGTATGTCCGTACCTGGGCCAAGCTGCTGCGTCTTGGATACTGCTATATGTAGGATGAAATGGTCTCCGTGCCTGACCAGGTGGTGCTTGCATAGCGTGCGAGCTGAGGGGCTACTGGAGGTAAACTCGCCTGGCCGCAAGAAGCCGTAGAAGGCCAGGTGTATGGCTGCTTGTATAACGATACTAGTGTGGAGTCCGAAAGGTGCAGTGGCCAGAATATCAGACATGTTTCTGAAAACGTCTCCTGTGATAGGCAGGCGTTTGAGGGAGGCCGTAGGCTGGCGTTTCTGGATGCCACGCATGACGGCCCGAATGGCGTGAAAAGTGAACAAGGAGGGTTCAGCAGGGTCCTGGAGGGACGTAAAATGTTGTACCCCGGCCAGGTATAGTCGGATCGTGTTAAAGGATAACGCCAAGTCCGAGTGGCAATGGGCAATGAAGGCCAGGACTTGCTTGACCCAGGAGGTCTCTGTGGAGTGAGATGTTAAGAAACGGTTAAAGGCCCTCCAGGCTGTTTGGTAGGCCTTGCGGGTATTGTCTGCGAGGGAGTGATTGATGAGTTGAGTCGCGGCTACTAGGTGAGGGGTTAATCCAGGGTCAGTTGAGACCAGTCCGGGATAACTGCTGACGTTGGTCCGGCTCCGGGCACCTGATCAAAAAAGGAAACTAAGTTAAAGCGGGAGAGGGCGTCCGCTGCCCGATTACATTTACCGGGGATAAAGGCACAATGAACATTAAATTGAAACAACAATGAGAGCTGGACCAGTCGCCGCAGGAAGGACATAATCTCCAGAGACTTAGACCTGCCTTTGTTAATGATTTCCGCAGTGGCGAGATTGTCCGTTGAAAAGGTCACTGTTTGACCGGACCAACTGCGGCCCCACGTGTGGGCAGCGGCTACGATGGGGTACAACTCGAATAGGGAGGACGTCTCGGTGAAGCCCGGAATTGCCAGTATCTGAGGAGGCCAAGGGGCTGCGAGCCAGAGGTGGCCAAAAATTGCCGCAAAACCCGTGGAGGCCGCTGCGTCGGTCACGACCTGCGGTGACGAGGAGGACACGGAGGGAATGAATAGGGACACACCATTCCAGGACGTCAGGAATTCCTCCCACATGGCAAGATCTGCTATAGCTGCGGGGTCCAGGCTGAGGATATGCTCCGGGTCTTGTGAATGAGACAGTAGGACTAACAGGCGTGATACGAAAGCGCGACCTTGAGGGATGATGCGCATAGCAAAATTAAGCATACCGAGAAGGGACTGTAGCTGCCTCTTGGTGCAAGTTCTGGTGCGGGTGAAGTCCCTCATGACCGACCTGATGCGGCTTAGTTTATCCGGGGGGAGGCTGGCCTGCATAGTGCTGGTGTTTAAGCTGACCCCGAGGAAGGTGATTGCCTGCGCAGGGCCCTCCACCTTGTGCTCAGCAATAGGGACGTCAAGGTTATTGAAGACCACCCTTAGTTTATCCAGATCCCCTGGAAGGGAGCCAGGTGACTCGACCAGCAGGAAGTCATCCAAATAGTGTATGACTCCCTGGCACTGGGCTACGTGCAGCAAGATCCATTCGAGAGCCTGCGCAAACGAGTCGAAGAGCCAGGGGCTACTCTTGGACCCGAAGGTTAGCTTAGTGGCAAAATAGTAGAGCCCCCTCCATTTGATGCCATGCCAGCACCAGAGAGATGGATGGATAGGAAGGAGCTTGAAGGCGTCCGAGATGTCGGCCTTGGAGAGCCATGTTCCTGTGCCTGACTTGAGAATGGCCTGGATGGCCATGTCTACGGATGCGTATTTAAGGGAGAACTCCTCAGAGGGGATAAGAGAATTAAGACTGGGGACAGAGGAAGAATAAGGCGCTGACAAATCGTAGACCAACCTAAGTTTATTGGAGAACTTGCCCTTGACAAGCCCAATAGGGCTGACTCGCCAGGTGTTAAATGGGGGCTTTGTGAAAGGGCCTACGATGAAATCCCGGTCTAGCTCTGCCCGTAATAGCTGGTCGATGGCTTGTACGTCCGTGGCTGCTGACCGCAGGTTCTGGCACTCGTGTGTAAGGTGAGGGAGAGAGATAAGTCCTGTATGAAAGCCCTGAGTAAAGCCCTGAACTAGGTAGGTGGCAAGTGAGGGGGTGGGATGATTGGCGAGGTAGACACTGAGCCACGACACGTTGACCCGGCTTAGTCAAGATTTTCTAGCCTGCTTGACCTCGCACATGAGCCTGGGATGAGCTCTATGACATCGTGAGCATACATGAAGCAGCCTGCACTGGCTGAAATTACATGACCCGCTGTTGAAGTTGTTACAGATGGCTGCGCCTCCCAAGGTCTTGACCGGGCGCCCCAGTTTATCCGTCTGCGGCAGGCGTACCGGCGCCGGTAGGGCCTGGGCGGTACCTGAGGTCGATGGACCGTCTACGGCCGGGGTTGCCACTGAGCTGGCACACCAAGTTGCGGTGTGAGTAGCCGACTGGCAAATGGCACAAAGGGGGGACCGCAGCCCTGCGAAGTGTCGGCAGAATAACTCGGTGTCCATGACACTCCAATCCGTAGGTATCTGAAATTGGGAAAGCCTGGCGGCCGCCTTAGCGGAGAAGGAGCGGTGATAGTCATAAAATGAAAAACCGCCGTATTTATACCCCAGGTCAACTACCGCGTGGAGGTAACGATCCAGTTCCTCCCTCCTGCCGGGGGAGGCCGAGCAGATGACATCCCTCAGCATGCCGAAGGCCAAGGTGAACTCGGTGACAGAAAGCTTCCTGTCCAGCCTGGGGTCTTTGGCTTTGAGGACCACCGACACGTCCCCCCAAGTGTAAGCTTTGTTTTCTGCCAGCTCATGAATGGATATCAGGAGTGAAGCCAGATTGACGTCCTTGCCCTCTAGGATGTCCTTCCTGACGTTGGCTGAAATTAAATGAGAAGGGTACACTACTGGTGTACACCCGGGGGTACCTGCGCTGGTGTTCTCCACTGCTTGTAAAGCTGGTGTAGGAGGAGAAACAACTGGGCGGGTCTCGAGGAGGGCCACCCGACTCTGAACCTCTGACATTGAGGTCGTCAGGGATGACACCAGCGTGTGAAGCTGCGTGATGGAAGCAGCGATAGAGCCCAGGGAGGCCTGCTGGACACTATCCTCAACCGCGGCTGGGGGAGGAAAAAGGAGCCCGAAAAGCTCGGCCTTTCTGGCTGTAGCTGGGAAGGGTACACCCCTACGCCTCAACTCGGCTGTCAGCCTGGGAATGGTCCATGATCTGAAGGACCTTTGGCTGCCGCTCTCTGAGACGAGAGACGGGGACAACGGAGCCGTGTAGTCCTCGCTGCCAGCCTGGGACATGGTGGCAAAATCCAGGCTTGGTGAGCCTATTAATCCTTGGGTCCGGGTTTTTCTCCTATACGGAACCTAAGAGGGTGACATGGATTACAAGACTCGTAGGAGACTCCTGAGCAAACATTTTTTTTTTTTTTTTTTTTTTTAGAGAAGGATACTACCGCTTGTGAGCGTTCCCTTCCCAGAAGATTCTCTTACCTAAGGGGGCACCGTCCGACCCGGTGCAGGTTGGACCTACTGAAAACTCGACTGATCTGAGGAGATGAAGGTGAGTTTGTATGAGACTCCTATACCTGCAGAGAGATGTCTAGCTAAATAGTGGAGGTAAGACTTGAAATGTGATGAAAGACATAACTGAAACGAGCTACATAAATAAAACGAGCAGACAACCGAATTTAGAATAACGTGCATATGGCGACAGAGACGTGACTTGGTTGCGCCGCAGATGCAAAATTTCCTTTTCCTTCCCTTTCCCCATTTTTTTTTTTTTTTTTTTTCCTTTTTGTTTCCAACGCAAATTGCACATAGAACGTGGGGCTCAAGCGAAGGTGGACCCTGCCACGTGGAGCTCAGGCAGGGGGGTGAACCCCGCCACGTGGAGCTCAGGCAGGGGGGGGGGGGTCTGCCACGTGGAGCTCAGGCGGAGGTGGAGCCCGCCACGTGGAGCTCAGGCAGAGGGGGGGGGGCCTGCCGCGTGGAGCTCAGGCGGAGGTGGAGCCCACCACGTGGAGCTCAGGCAGAGGGGGGGGGGGGCCTGCCGCGTGGAGCTCAGGCGGAGGTGGAGCCCGCCACGTGGAGCTCAGGCAGGGGGGGGGGGGGTCTGCCACGTGGAGCTCAGGCGGGGGGTGACCCCGTCACGTGGAGCTCAGGCAGGGGGGGGGGGGGAACCCCGCCACGTGGAGCTCAGGCGGGGGGTGAACCCCGCCGCGTGGAGCTCAGGCAGGGGGGGGGGGAGGGGACCCCGCCGCGTGGAGCTCAGGCAGGGGGGGGGGACCCTGCCACGTGGAGCTCAGGCAAAAGGGGGGGGTACTGAAATGAGGTGTAGCAGCTGGGCGCACCAGAACGAATCGATGCATAAGGAATGCGATGGGATTCGAATTGGAGCGTAATAAGTGACAGAAATGATATGCCATGACAAAGACTAGAATCAAGGACCATGCTTGAACCTGCGAGTGACTCAGTCTCTGGAGCATGTACAGAAATGAGGCCGAACCTTGGGGCACTTCGAAGCGAATCGGTGCGTTAGAGATGCGACGGGATTCGAATCGGAGTGTGGTAAGTGACAGAAATGATAACATGGTTAGAAGTGGCAGAAATGAAATGATTCGACATAACCGACTGGCATGATTGAAATGACTGCAATGATTGACATGGAAAGAAATGACCTGACGGACATAGTACAAACGGTATGAAATGATTTTTTTTTTTTTTTTTTTGAACAACCTGAGATTGACATTGCCCGGACTGCTCAATTTAGCGTGACAAGCAGACCGCTGTGCTTTCGAAACGGTTCGATCGATTCGAACACGACGAAATGAGTCGTTCGGTTTAGCAATGACGTGCTACGAAACGAAGTGCCTGTCGGCACGAACGACAAGTACCGAAAAGGTGACAACGACTTCTTCGAAGAAGGGGTAGTGACATGAGGTATCGAATATAAGTTAAGACGTTCGTGTAATCTAGAGTGAGTGGTTCGTGAGTTCCGGAATCTAGTTTACGTGACTTAATAACACATGAACGAAAAGGGTGCCGAAGCCCTACCTGCGACAGCCGGCCCAGACGTGTTGTACGACAACGGAAAATTCGATTTAGAGTATAGCGACTCAGACGGCAACCAGACGGACGCTGACGAACGACAAGGCTTTGTCGACACGAGGCGGACGAAAACGTGGAACTCACGAACCCGGCTCACTGTAAAGTCTTGTGGATAGTCGGCCCTTGATTTCTGACGTATCAGATATCGCGCACCGGAACCGACGAGGGAGCCAGGCGAACGGGCTGGTTATATACTCCACCGGGCTCCACCCATAATTCCAGGCCACCATACTGGCCTTTCCATATATATATATATAGAGAGAGAGAGAGAGAGAGATTTTTTTTAGATATATAGAGATATATGTATGTATGTATGTATATATATATATATATATATATATATATATATATATATATATATATATATATATATATATATATATATATATTATTATTTTTTTTTTATATATATGTTATTATTTGAGATATATATATATATATATGTATCCACAGTATCTAACACCCCTCACATTTTTTATTTTATTATATCTTTTCATGTGACAACACTGAAGAAATGACACTTTGCTACAATTTAACCCTTTCATGACTAAGCCTATTTTTGGCATTTGGTGTTTCCAAAATCCATATTTTTTGCTAGAAAATTACTTGGAACCCCCAAACATTATATATATATTTTTTAGCAGAGACTCTAGAGAATAAAATGGCGATTGTTGCAATATTTTATGTCACACGGTATTTGCGCAGCGGTGTTTTAAACGCAACTTTTTGGGAAAAGGGACACTTTTATGAATAAAAAAAAAAACGAAACAGTAAAATTAGCCCAATTTTTTTGCATAATGTGAAATATAATGTTATGCCGAGTAAATAGATACCAAACATGTCAGACTTTATAAATGCACGCACTCGTGGATTGACGACAAAGTACGGTACCTAAAAATCTCAATAGGCGACGCTTTAACGAGCGGGGACGGAGGGCGCTTTAAAAAATTTTTTTTTTTTAATTAATTTTATTTATTTTAAAATGACTAAATTGCTTTAAAAAAAAAAAAAAAATGTATCACTTTTATTGCTGTCACAAGGAATGTAAACATCCCTTGTGACAGTAATAGGTGGTGACAGGTACTCTATATGGAGGGATCGGGGGTCTTTTAGACCCCCGATCCCTCCTTTACACTTCAATGTATTTAGATCCTAAATACCGTATATTTTTTTAAAACCGGCGCCATTGGCAGCCGAGTAAACGGGAAGTGACGTCATGACGTTGCTTCCGTGTTTACTATTAGGATACTGGAACGAAGCCAGATATAACAGATTCGTTATGGAGGCCTGTACTCACTGTGACTGAGGCCTGGTTGTTAGGATCCATCCTCATCCTTGATTTTACTGGGCTCTGGGAGGCCGGAGTTGAAGGAGACGTATCAGGCGAGTAAGCTGCCTGTGGATCCGCTTGTATGTCCCGAGGATGAGAGTCGGGGGGATCCGTGTAGCTCAGTGAGGTCCGCGCTGTGCCGGCGGCGCCATCTTGGGCCTTGCGGCGGGGCTGGAAGGAGAAGGACTCCAGTCTCTTCGGACCTCTTTCCTGGATCCGCTTGCGGGACATCGCTGTGGCGGTGGATCGGGAGGATCACAAAGGGCACTTTAGGGCTGATACCGGCGGAACGAGCTCCCGTTCGTCGCTGTTTGCCCGGTCTGGATAGCGGAGCTCTCTGCTCAGGCGTCCATCGCTGTGCGCGCGCAAGCCACGCCCCGGGAGCAATTAATTCTTAATGGCATCATTACACATTAGCAAAACGCCCGTGTTTTTGCACGTGATAAAAACAACTGGTGCGGTTCCACTGGACGCGTTTTAAAAAAGTTTCAGGGACCCTTCAGGGTTTTATTCAATAGGCTGCTGTACCCACGATCTGCGCACGTACAAGTGTGAACCTTGACTTCTTTCACACTAGCTTTGGTCTCTGAATAGCGATCCGCGGTACGTTGCCTCCTCACCTCCTGCTTTAACCCCCTTGGTGCACTACAATTTTTGTGCACACATTTTTTAGAGCAACCCCATTCTCTTGGGTCACACTCAGTAGGCAGTGCGCCAGGTAAAAGTGACAGGGGGTATAATTCCTTCCGCACCCGCGAAGCACTGCGTCAGGGCCGCAGCATGTGTGCACTCCCAGGCCCCCGGCTTCTGCAGCTAAAGGGGGAGCGGTTGGAAGGGGGCAGTAAAAACACAGATCAACTGTGGGGTTTTACCACCCCTCAACTGCTAGTGTGAATGAGTCCAAAAAGCCCAACTACTTTTTTTTTTTTTATGTCTTTCCAAGATTCTTCTTAACCACTTCCTGACCAACTGCGGCAGGTTGGCTCCCCTGCGTGAGTCATCGTAGCTATACGTTGGCTCGCGGGGTCGTGATAGCAGGCGGGGGTGCCGATGCTTGTGGCCGACGGTTGCGGTGACCGCCGGCCACGAGCGATTGTGAGCAGGAGACACAGAACAGGGACGAGTGTGTGTAAAGACACACTTCCCTGTTCTGTTCTGACAGGAGTGACAGATCGTGTGTTCCTATTAGCTAGAAACCACGATCCGTCACTTCCTTTAGTCAGGCCCCTCCCCCTTCAATTAGAATCACCCCCCAGGGAACACAGTTAACCCCTTGATCGCCCCCTTGATCGCCCCCTTGATCACTACCAGTGACATTTATACAGTAATCAGTGCATTAGCACTGATCGCTGTATTAATGCCAATGGTCCCAAAAATGTGTCAAATGTGTCCGCCATAATGTCGCAGTCGCTATAAAAAATCGCAGACCGCCACCATTATTAGTAAAAAAAATAATAATAAAAATAAAAATGCTATACATCTACCCCTATTTTGGAGACATGATATCATCTGCGCAAATCAATATACGTTTATTGCGATTTTTTAATTTTTTTTGTAAATATGTAGAAGAATACGTATCGGCCTAAACTGAGGCAAAAAAAAGATTTTTTTTTAAATATTTTTGGGGGAATATTTATTATAGCAAAAAAGTAAAAAATAATGTGTTTTTTTATTTTTTTCAAAATTACCCTCTTTTTTTGTTTATAGTGCAAAAAATAAAAAACGCAGAGAGGTGATCAAATACCACCAAAAGAAAGCTCTATTTATGGGAATAAAAGGACTTCAATTTTGTTTGGGTGCGACGCCGCCCAACTGTGCAATTGTTAGTTAAAGTGGCGCAGTGCGGAATGGCAAAAAATGCTCTGGTCAGGAAGGGGGTAAAATCTTCCAGGGCTGAAGTAGTTAAAGCAGCTCTGACTGCCATAGTCACCTTCAACCTGGAGCTGTCCCTCTTCTTCACCACTAGATGTCCTCAGTCTTTTGGGGTTGAGTGACACCCAGGGAAGATTGAGGAAAGACTGTGAGTACAGGGCGTGATAGCCCCACCCCCTTAGTACAGTGCTCTGTGTATTGGGGCAGAGAATAAAGAGCTATATCCCTCCCTAATTCTATCTAATATGTAAAAGAAAATGTAAGTACCAGAATTTGCCTTGGTATCAGCCTCTTAGGCCGCGTACACATGGGCGGACTGTCCGCCCAACTAGGTTCGTCAAACAGTTTGACAAACAGTCCGTTCAAAATTAGCATGAGCGGACTTGACCACACACGACGAACGAACAGTCCGCTGAAAACTTGCGCGATGACGTGAACGGCACGTACGACGGGACGAGAAATTCGGCGTCCGATACACTGCAATGCAACCTTCGCCGTGTAAATCCTTTCTGAGCATGCGCGAGACTTAGTTTGCCGAACAAGCCTACACACGAGCGGACTGTTCGCTCAAACCAAGTTTCAGCGGACAGTCTTACGGAAATTCCGAAAAACTTTGTTCGTCAGACTGTCCGCTGAAACTGTCCGCTGAAGCCCACACACAAGCGGACTGTCCGCCGAAACACTGTTCAGCGGACAAAGTTGGACGAACAGTCCGCCCGTGTGTACGCGGCCTTAAAGTTCTTGTAGAGGTAGAGAAGCAGCACAATGAGCCAATAGGAGGAGAAAATAGAGTGGCAGAGAGATGAGCCCATCAGTCTACTGCTTCTCTTTTCACTGCACAGTCACAGGCTGGGGAAGGGACAAGGCCTTATAAGTGTTTCCCAACTGCACCATAGAAACAGCAAGTCTCCTGCGTGGCAGAGCTGTGTAAATCTCAGGACTGGATGGACAGGAACGCAAAAAGGTCGTTTTCTGCCCGGTGTTCAGCTTTCAGCATTTCCTATCTTTAGCTCTCACAAAACGTGGCATCAAATGAAATATATATCATCAATGTTTGGCTGAGGTTTAGGTCAGCTGCTTGTGCCATTTATCCATAATTTTCTTATAAGCTCCTTGTCCGCTCCCTGCTTTTGTGATTAAGCCCAGATTTATTCTCCAATTTTTACCGCGCTGTCACAGCTGGCCACAGAGCTAAGCAGTCATCTGGATGAAGTTTTTCTTTGATATTAAGGTCTAAACATTTTACTGTCTTGTCGATATTTGGCTCGGCTCAGAAATAAAATGCTTGTTCCGAAAATTTAAAGCTTGAACCGTGAGTTTTGCGCTAGCCCAACAATTACCGCCGTCTGAGATTAGCGTTTCCGGTTCACAACCTCTTCACGTGTGTGCCACAAGATCCACGGGACTTTTAATAAAAAATAAATAATATACCATATATATATATATATATATACACACACACAGTGCCTTGAAAAAAGTATTTATACCCCTTTGGCATCAATTACAGCCTCAAATCTTTTTGAGGATGTCCCTGTACATTGCTGCATTCATCTTTCCCTCGATCCTGACTAGTCTCCCAGTTCCTGCCTCTGAAAAACATCCCATAGCACGATGCTGCCACCACCATGCTTCACTGTAGGGATGGTATGGGCCAGGCGATGAGCGTTGCCTGGTTTCCTCCAGACATTACACTTGTCATTCAGGCCAAAGAGTTCAATCTTTGTTTCATCAGACCAGAGAATTTCGTTTCTCATGGTCTGAGAGTCCTTCAGGTGCCTTTTGGCAAACTCCAGGCGGGCCGTCATGTGCCTTTTTACTGAGGAGTGGCTTCCGTTTAGTCACGCTACCATACAGGCCTGATTGGTGGAGTGCTGCAGAGATGGTTGATCTTCTGGAAGGTTCTCCTCTCTCCACAGAGAAACACTGGAGCTCTGGCAGAGTGACCACCAGGTTCTTGGTCATCTCCCTGACAAAGGACCTTCTCCCCCCAATCGCTCAGTTTGATGGACAGGCTGCAATGATGGACAGGCTGCAATGATGGACAAGGCTGCACTGATGGACCAGGCTGCAATGATGGACAGGCTGCAATGATGGACAAGGCTGCAATGATGGACAAGGCTGCACTGATGGACCAGGCTGCAATGATGGACAGGCTGCAATGATGGACAAGGCTGCAATGATGGACAGGCTGCACTGATGGACAAGGCTGCAATGATGGACAGGCTGCAATGATGGACAAGGCTGCAATGATGGCCAAGGCTGCACTGATGGACCAGGCTGCAATGATGGACAGGCTGCAATGATGGACAAGGCTGCAATGATGGACAAGGCTGCACTGATGGACCAGGCTGCAATGATGGACAGGCTGCAATGATGGACAGGCTGCAATGATGGACAGGCTGCAATGATGGACAAGGCTGCAATGATGGACAAGGCTGCAATGATGGACAGGCTGCAATGATGGACAGGCTGCAATGATGGACAGGCTGCAATGATGGACAATGCTGCAATGATGGACAGGCTGCAATGATGGACAAGGCTGCAAAGATGGACAGGCTGCAATGATGGACAGGCTGCAATGATGGACAATGCTGCAATGATGGACAATGCTGCAATGATGGACAGGCTGCAATGATGGACAATGCTGCAATGATGGACAAGGCTGCAATGATGGACTGGACAATGCTGCAATGATGGACAGGCTGCAATGATGGACAATGCTGCAATGATGGACAGGCTGCAATGATGGACAATGCTGCAATGATGGACAGGCTGCAATGATGGACAGGCTGCAATGATGGACAGGCTGCAATGATGGACAATGCTGCAATGATGGACAGGCTGCAATGATGGACAAGGCTGCAAAGATGGACAGGCTGCCAGAGGCGTAACTAGAAACCTCAGGGCCCCGATGCAAGAAATCAGGAAGGGCCCCCCCCCGAAAAGCATGATTTTGATACTATATTTTTTTCCACTGTAGAACAAAGTAAAACATTTCTGTGCAGCCTGTGTCCCGAGTGAAACCTGTGTCACCAGTGCAGTGGTGGTACTGGAGGGGGGTGGCAGTGGTACTGGAGGGGGATGGTGGTCCTGGAGGTGGGTGGCGGTGGTGGTCCTGGAGAGGGGTGGCAGTGGTACTGGAGGTGGTGGCAGTGGTACTGGAGGTGGGTGGTGGTACTGGAGGGGGGCTGATGGTGGTACTGGAGGTGGGTGGCGGTGGTGGTACTGAAGGTGGTAGCGGTCCTGGAGAGGGGTGGCGGTGGTACCGGAGGTGGGTGGCGGTGGTACTGGAGGCTGGGTGGTGGTACTGGAGGAGGGTGGTGATGGTACTGGAGAGGCATGATGGTCCTGGAGAGGGGTGGCGGTGGTACTGGAGGTGGGTGGCATGGTGGGGGTACTGGAGAGGGGGTGGCGGTGGTACTGGAGGTGGGTGGCGGTGGTGGTACTGAAGGGGGGTGGCGGTCCTGGAGAAGGGTGGCGGTGGTACCGGAGGGTGGGTGGTGGTACTGGAGGAGGGTGGCGATGGTACTGGAGAGGCATGGTTGTCCTGGAGGTGGGTGGCGGTGGTACTGGAGGTGGGTGGCATGGTGGTGGTACTGGAGAGGGGGTGGCGGTGGTACTGGAGTGGGTGGTGGTGGCACAGTCTGGAGGGGTGGTGGCAGTCTGGAGGGAGGGTGGTGGGCTGGTGGTACTGGAGGGGGGGTGGTGGCACTGGAGAGGGGATGGTGGCATTGGAGGGACGGGTGGCACTGGAGGGCGGTGGTGGAACAGTCTGGAGGGGGGTGGTGGAACAGTCTGGGGGGGGGTGGTGGTGGTGGCACAGTCTGGAGGAGTGGTGGTGGTGGCACAGTCTGGAGGAGTGGTGGTGGTGGCACAGTCTTGAGGGGGGATGGTGGCATTGGAGGGAGGGGTGGCGGCAGTCTGGAGGGGTGGTGGTGGTGGCACAGTCTGGAGGGATGGTGGTGGTGGCACAGTCTGGAAGGGTGGTGGTGGTGGCACAGTCTGGAAGGGTGGTGGCACAGTCTGGAGGGGTCTGGAGGGGTGGTGGTGGCACTAGAGGGGTGGTGGTGGCACTAGAGGGGGCTAGTGGCAGTCTGGAGGGGTGGTGGAGGCACTAGAGGGGGGGTGGTGGTGGCACAGTCTGGAGGGGTGGTGTTGGCAGTCTGGAGGGGGGGTGGTGGGCTGGTGGTACTGGAGGGGGGGTGGTGGCACTGGAGGGGGGGTGGTGGAACAGTCTGGAGGGGTGGTGGTGGTGTCACAGTCTGGAGGGGGGGTGGTGGTGTCACAGTCTGGAGGGGGGGTGGTGGTGGCACAGTCTGGAGGGGGGGTGGAGGGCTGGTGGCACTGGAGGGCGGGTGGTGGCACTGGAGGGGTGGTGGCACAGTCTGGAGGGGTGGTGGCACTGGAAGGGGGTGGTGGGCTAGTGGCACTCGAGGGGTGGTGGTGGCACAGTCTGGAGGTGGGGGTAGCGGCACTGGAGGGGGGTGGTGGTGGCACTGGAGGGGGGTGGCACAGTCTGGAGGGGTGGTGGTGGCACAGGAGGGGGGGGGGTGGTGGGCTGGTGGCACTATGGTAGCACTGGAGGGGTGGTGGTGGCATTGGAGGGAGGGGTGGCACAGTCTGGAGGGGCGGTGGTGGCAGTCTGGAGGGGGGTGGTGAAACAGTCTGGAGGGGTGGTGATGGCACTGGAGGGCGGGGGGCACAGTCTGGAGGGGTGGTGGTGGCACTGGAGGAGGTTGTGGGCTGTTGGCACTGGAGGGGGGTGGTGGCACTGGAGAGGGGGTGGTGGGCTGGTGGCACTGGAGGGGGGGTGGTGGTGGCACAGTCTGGAGGGGGGGTGGTGGTGGCACAGTCTGGAGGGGGGGTGGAGGGCTGGTGGCACTGGAGGGCGGGTGGTGGCACTGGAGGGGTGGTGGCACAGTCTGGAGGGGTGGTGGCACTGGAAGGGGGTGGTGGTGGCACTGGAAGGGGGTGGTGGGCTAGTGGCACTCGAGGGGTGGTGGTGGCACAGTCTGGAGGGGGGGTGGTGGCACTGGAGGGAGGTGGGGGTAGCGGCACTGGAGGGGGGTGGTGGTGGCACAGGAGGGGGGTGGCACAGTCTGGAGGGGTGGTGGTGGCACAGGAGGGGGGTGGTGGGCTGGTGGCACTATGGTGGCACTGGAGGGGTGGTGGTGGCATTGGAGGGAGGGGTGGCACTGCAGGGAGGTGGTGGCACAGTCTGGAGGGGCGGTGGTGGCAGTCTGGAGGGGGGGTGGTGGAACAGTCTGGAGGGGGGGTGGTGGTGGCACAGTCTGGAGGGGGGGTGGTGGTGGCACAGTCTGGAGGGGGGGGGGGTGGAGGGCTGGTGGCACTGGAGGGCGGGTGGTGGCACTGGAGGGGTGGTGGCACAGTCTGGAGGGGTGGTGGCACTGGAAGGGGGTGGTGGTGGCACTGGAAGGGGGTGGTGGGCTAGTGGCACTCGAGGGGTGGTGGTGGCACAGTCTGGAGGGGGGTGGTGGCACTGGAGGGAGGTGGGGGTAGTGGCACTGGAGGGGGGTGGTGGTGGCACTGGAGGGGGGTGGTGGCAGAGGAGGGGGGGGTGGTGGGCTGGTGGCACTATGGTGGCACTGGAGGGGTGGTGGTGGCATTGGAGGGAGGGGTGGCACTGCAGGGAGGTGGTGGCACAGTCTGGAGGGGCGGTGGTGGCAGTCTGGAGGGGGGTGGTGAAACAGTCTGGAGGGGGGGTGATGGCACTGGAGGGCGGGTGGCACAGTCTGGAGGGGTGGTGGTGGCACTGGAGGGGGTTGTGGGCTGGTGGCACTGGAGGGGGTGGTGGCACTGGAGAGGGGGTGGTGGGCTGGTGGCACTGGAGGGAGGGGGTGGCACAGTCTGGAGGGGCGGTGGTGGCGAACAGTCTGGAGGGGGATGGGGTGGAACAGTCTGGAGGAGGGGATGGGGTGGAACAGTCTGGAGGGGGGGATGGGGTGGGACAGTCGGGGGGGGGGGGGGTGGAACAGTCTGGAGGAGGGGATGGGGTGGAACAGTCTGGGGGGGGGGGATGGGGTGGAACAGTCTGGGGGGTGTGGTAGAACAGTCTGGAGGGGGGGGCTGGTGACACTGGAGGGGGGGGGTAGTGGGCTGGTGGCACTGGAGGGCAGGGGGTGGCACAGTCTGGAGGGGTAGTACTGGAGGGGCGATGGTGGGCTGGTGGCAATGGAGGGCAGGTGGCGGCACTGGAGGGGGGTGGCGGGCTGGCACAATCTGGAGGGGGGGTGGTGACTTACCGCCAATCAGTCGATGATGATGATCGATTCCCCCTCGATTCCCCCTCCTCAGAATCCTGCAGAGTGAATCCTGCAGAGTGACGTAAAGTTCCTCCACGAAGCGTGCCTCCGCTGCTCCTTGCTTCAGAGAGTGCCTTCACTGCATTGGCTGAAGGTTTTTTTGTGTCGCAGAGTCGCAAGTGCCCTGTAATTTTCGCCCACTTCAGGGGGCCCACCGGCAGCCCGCCCGCCGCCCGAGGGGCCCACCTGACTGTCCGGCCGGGGGTGTGCGCGTGCGGTGTTATTAATGTCAGGTTCATGCCGTCCTTCACCAGCGTGAGAGAAGTGCTCGGTTGGCTCCGCCCCCGCCTATCCAGAGCGACTGTAAGGGAGGCGGGGGCGGAGCCAACCGAGCACTTCTCTCACGCTGGTGAAGGACGGCATGAACCTGACATTAATAACACCGCACGCGCACACCCCCAGCCGGACAGTCAGGTGGGCCCCTCGGGCGGCGGGCGGGCTGCCGGTGGGCCCCCTGAAGTGGCCCAGAATTACAGGGCCCAGTCGCACTTGCGACTGTTGCGACCCTGATAATTCCGCCACTGCAGGCTGCAATGATGGACAGGCTGCAATGATGGACAATGCTGCAATGATGGACAATGCTGCAATGATGGACAGGCTGCAATGATGGACAGGCTGCAATGATGGACAGGCTGCAATGATGGACAATGCTGCAATGATGGACAGGCTGCAATGATGGACAGGCTGCAATGATGGACAGGCTGCAATGATGGACAAGGCTGCAATGATGGACAGGCTGCAATGATGGACAATGCTGCAATGATGGACAAGGCTGCAATGATGGACTGGACAATGCTGCAATGATGGACAAGGCTGCAATGATGGACAGGCTGCAATGATGGACAGGCTGCAATGATGGACAAGGCTGCAATGATGGACAGGCTGCAATGATGGACAGGCTGCAATGATGGACAAGGCTGCAATGATGGACAGGCTGCAATGATGGACAGGCTGCAATGATGGACAAGGCTGCAATGATGGACAGGCTGCAATGATGGACAGGCTGCAATGATGGACAATGCTGCAATGATGGACAGGCTGCAATGATGGACAGGCTGCAATGATGGACAGGCTGCAATGATGGACAGGCTGCAATGATGGACAATGCTGCAATGATGGACAATGCTGCAATGATGGACAATGCTGCAATGATGGACAGGCTGCAATGATGGACAATGCTGCAATGATGGACAATGCTGCAATGATGGACAAGGCTGCAAAGATGGACAGGCTGCAATGATGGACAGGCTGCAATGATGGACAATGCTGCAATGATGGACAGGCTGCAATGATGGACAAGGCTGCAATGATGGACAGGCTGCAATGATGGACAGGCTGCAATGATGGACAATGCTGCAATGATGGACAATGCTGCAAAGATGGACAGGCTGCAATGATGGACAAGGCTGCAATGATGGACAATGCTGCAATGATGGACAGGCTGCAATGATGGACAGGCTGCAATGATGGACAGGCTGCAATGATGGACAGGCTGCAATGATGGACAATGCTGCAATGATGGACAAGGCTGCAAAGATGGACAATGCTGCAATGATGGACAGGCTGCAATGATGGACAATGCTGCAAAGATGGACAGGCTGCAATGATGGACAGGCTGCAATGATGGACAATGCTGCAATGATGGACAGGCTGCAATGATGGACAGGCTGCAATGATGGACAATGCTGCAAAGATGGACAGGCTGCAATGATGGACAGGCTGCAATGATGGACAATGCTGCAATGATGGACAAGGCTGCAAAGATGGACAATGCTGCAATGATGGACAGGCTGCAATGATGGACAATGCTGCAATGATGGACAGGCTGCACTGATGGACAGGCTGCAATGATGGACAGGCTGCAATGATGGACAATGCTGCAATGATGGACAGGCTGCAATGATGGACAGGCTGCAATGATGGACAGGCTGCAATGATGGACAATGCTGCAATGATGGACAGGCTGCAATGATGGACAATGCTGCAATGATGGACAAGGCTGCAATGATGGACTGGACAATGCTGCAATGATGGACAAGGCTGCAATGATGGACAGGCTGCAATGATGGACAGGCTGCAATGATGGACAAGGCTGCAATGATGGACAGGCTGCAATGATGGACAGGCTGCAATGATGGACAAGGCTGCAATGATGGACAGGCTGCAATGATGGACAAGGCTGCAATGATGGACAGGCTGCAATGATGGACAATGCTGCAATGATGGACAGGCTGCAATGATGGACAGGCTGCAATGATGGACAGGCTGCAATGATGGACAGGCTGCAATGATGGACAGGCTGCAATGATGGACAAGGCTGCAATGATGGACAGGCTGCAAATGACACTGATAAGGCTGCAATGATGGGCATTTAAATGAAAGTTTTAATTCCTTAAATTTCCCTCCTAAAAGTTTTTTTCCTTAAAATTCCCTCCCAAACTTGGGGTGCGTGTTATACGCCGATAAATACGGTATATATAAAATGTCTTCATCAATGTAGGCCGACATTTATTCTGCTAAATGCCTCTGTTATTTTTTATTATTATTATATTTTATATATTATTATATTTTATATATATATATATATATATATATATATATATATATATATATATATATATATATATATTTTTTTTTTTTACAATATGTAATCAAATTTATATATGTATACAATACAATATTTATAATATATATATATATATATATATATATATATATATATATATATATATATATATATATATATATATATATATATTGTGAGGGGTTTGCTCGGTAGCGGGTGTGTGTGACCCCCTGGATGGGTTCACAACACAAAGTCAGGCACAGCAGACAGCGGTGTAGGTTCAAAAAACAAAAGATCCGGTTTATTTAGGCTACATGCAGTGATACATATAACAGCCAAACAAAATAAAACAAGAAAATAAATCCTGGTCAGCTTGACCTCTAACTACACACGTAGACATCCTGTCTAACAACTGGGTGCAGCCTTGTGCTGCCCCAGTCCCTGTCTCTATTGTAGGGGTTTGCCACACAGGCGTTAACTCACCGCACAGAACAGATCTTAGACTCCCCAGTCTATACACACAAAACTGGTTCCAGGATGGAGCATCTCCCTAAGCATGCTGGGGTTTTTTGTAGAGGTCTTAATGAGCCCACTTACTTCAGCTGGGCTCATTAACTCTTCCCCTCTAATTGTACAAGTCTGCATAAAGCCTGAATCTAGGGCACACATATTTCCCATCCTGGATACAACCAGGTGATTTTACCTGCGTGCTGCCACAATATATATATATAAAAAATATTGTGGGTGAGATGCACAGGCGGTCAATCGAACAGGTGTGCCAGCAATCTAGTCCTTCCCAGGGACCAAAAATATAAATAAAAAAGCAAACAGCGATTGCTGCACAACCAATGAATATTTATTCGTCAAACTTACATTACATCAGGTATACTTCAGGCAACGTTTTGGGCTAACCATGATATCGCCCTATGTGGTCATGAGGAAGGGCGATATCATGGTTAGCCCGAAACGTTACCTGAAGTATACATGATGTAATGTAAGTTTGACGAATAAATATTCATTGGTTGTGCAGCAATCCCTGTTTGCTTTTAATATATATATATATATATAATTTTTTTTTTTTTATTAAATATATTTTAAAGCAGAGTAAAAAAAAAATGTTGTTTTTTTTTTTCAAAATGTTCAGTCGTTTTCTGTTAATATATAATAATACTAAAAAATAAATAACAAAAAATAAAGACCCCCAGTGGGGATCAAATACCACCAAAAGAAAGATCTATTTGTGTAAAAAAAAAAAAAAAGGAAATGCATTTTGGGTACAGTGTTACATAACTGCGCAATTACCAGTTAATTTAGCCCAGTGCTAAATAGCAGAAGATGGCCTGGTCACGAAGGGGGTAAAACCTTTCAGTGGTTAAATTAAACAAAATAGAAGAATAAGATATATATGAGGCTTGTTTTCCATTTTTTTAATTATTTTTTTTTTGGATAGTGAATGGACATAAAATAAAAACATAAAACAGCACAAAAATGACAGAATGTAAAATCTTTCATACACGGGAAAATCCTTTCAAAGGCCTCCGCCAAGATTACACGAATTCAGAGGTCGCTCTTGGACTTTCATGTTCCCAAGACACACATTGACTTCAGTCCCTTTGAAATCCATCTGCGGAGGGGGAGACGCCGCTTCCTTTTCCGCTGGGCCAAAAGAGGTTTCTGAATTCACCAATCTTCCTCTCTCCGCCCCCCTCTGATTTGTGTTTATTAGAGGGATACGGAGGAACCGGCGGGCAGCAGAAGTGCCATCGGATAGTCAAGTCTGATTAAAGGAACTGTCTGTGCCGGGCGCTGTGTAGGCTGGAGAAGTGACCTCCCGCTGTGATTACTAAGAAGATACAAATAACAAACATTATATAAGCGACAAGGAATGGCAAAAATAATGTAGCAAGCAGCAAATAATTGCTACATAAAACACCGCAATGCATCCATTAATGCATGTGCATTGCATTGATTTTTTTGTAATGTGTTATAATGTGTCGGTGTGCATTTTTTATTTATTTTTTGTCTTTTGTAACCAATTCCCGTATAGTGCAGAACCTCCCCCACTCCCAGCCTGGTTTCTGGTAGGGAGATAACACAAAACCGGATTTCAGATGTGCGTGTAAAGGCAGGTGTCCCAATACTTTTGGTTTTATTTATATATATATATATATATATATATATATATATATATAACCAAAAGTGTTGGGACACCTGCCTTTACATGCACATGAACTTTAACCACTTCAGCCCCGGGACCATTTGGCTGGCCAAAGACCAGAGCCCTTTTTGCTATTCGGCACTGCGTCGCTGACAATTGTGCGGTCGTGCGACGTGGTCCCCAAACAAGATTGACGTATTTTTTTTTCCCACAAATAGAGCTTTCTTTTGGTGGTATTTGATCACCTCTGCGGTTTTTATTTTTTGCGCTATAAACAAAAAAAGACTGACAATTTTGAAAAAAAAAAAAAAAAACACATTATTTTTTACTTTTTGCTATAATAAATATCCCCCCAAAAATATCTAAAAAATGTTTTTTTCATCAGTTTAGGCTGATACGTATTCTTCTACATATTTTTGGTAAAAAAAAAAAAAACTGCAATAAATGTATATTGATTGGTTTGCGCAAAAGTTATAGCATTTACAAAATAGGGGATATTTTTATGGCATTTTTATAAATATTTTTTTTTATTAGTAATGGTGGCGATCAATGATTTTTATCGTGACTGCGACATTATGGCAGACGAATCGGACACTTTTGGCACGATTTTGGGACCATTCACATTTATACAGCGATCAGTGCAATTAAAAATGCATTGATTACTGTGTAAATGTGGCTGGCAGTGAAAGGGTTAACCACTAGGTGGCGCTGTAGGGCTTAAGTGTGTCCTAAGGAGTGATTCTAACTTGGGGGGGAGGGGCTGTGTGTGACATGACACTGATCACCACTCCCGATTACAGGGAGCGGTGATCAGTGTCCTGTCACTAGACAGAACGGGGAGATGCTTGTTTACATCAGAATTTCCCCATTTTGTTTCTGTTACAAAACTTTGTAAATAAGTTTTCTCCTTCACTGATGGGCACTGATGGGGCTGCACTGACGGGCACTGATAAGGCGACACTGACGGGCACTGATAAGGGGACACTGATGGGCACTGATGATGGGCACTGATATGCAGCACTGATGGGTACACATGGGCGGCCCTGATGGGCACTGAAAGGCGGCACGGATGGGCACTGATAGGCAGCACAGATGGGCACTGATAGGTGGTACTGATATGCAGCACTGATGGGCACTGAAAGGCAGCACGGATGGGCACTGAAAGGCAGCACAGATGGGCACTGATAGGCTGCACGGATGGGCACTGATAGGTGGCACTGATGTACACTAATTAATGGTTCGGATGGATGCCAATCAGTGCCAAACAATAATGCCTGCCAATCAGTGATGCCCATTGTGGGCACTGATTGGCATCCCTGGTGGTCTAGGGTGGCATACCTGGTGGTGACATCCCTGGTGATCCTAGTAGTGTCCCTGGTAGCTGGTAGTCCAGTGTGGGTATCCTCGGGGGGGGGGGGGGGGGGGGCTCCGCTGATAATCAATCAGCATAGACCCCCCCTGTCAGAGGACAGACGGGAGCGAGGAAAAGCCGATCAATGGCCCTTCCTGTTTACACTGTGATCAGCCGTGATTGGACATGGCTGATCACGTGGTAAAGAGTCAGACTGACACACCACAACAACAATCGTTGCGGGGGGGGCGCATTGGCTTCATATCCTGGTGACGTCATATGACGTCCGGTCAGATTATTGAAACCACGTTACTATATGGCGGGCGGCAAGTGGTTAATCACCTCCATGGTGTCGGTTACATTGCAGATAACGACATGCCCTGGGAATATTCCCCCTGGTCGGGATACGGGTTATCTATTTCTATTATACTCTTTTCCTGGTGCATGATGATCATACATAAGAGGATTTTTCTTGCTCTCCCCTTTTCCCTGACCCCCCCCCCCCCCCATTCTGCTGGGGCGTTTTCCCAAAACCAGGATCTCTGTTTTACTAGGAGGACAACATTGACCAGAGTGGATTAATGACTTCAACCGCAAAAGACCCCCTCCATGGATAACAACAGGCTCCCCGTTATTCCTGGTAGAAAGAATTGTCAAGCCTACTGTACATGCTTCTCATGCCCCATTTCCCTTATGCCGCGTACACACGACCGGAGTTTCCGTCAGAAAAGGTTTCGACTGAATCATTTCATTGGATATTCCGATCGTGTGTGCGGGCTTCATCTGACTTTTTTCTTCAAAAATTCTGAGGGACCTAGAAATAGAACACGTTTTAAAACTTTCCGACGGAATCAATTCCTATCGGAAAGAAAGAAAAGAAAGAAAAAAGGTAAAATAAATAAGAAAAAAAAAAAAATGTAAACACGCCCCGTCCCACCAAGCTCGCATGCAGAAGCGAACGCATACGCGAGTAGCGCCTGCATATGAAAACGGTGTTTAAACCACACATGTGAGGTATCGCCGTGATCGGTAGAGTGAGAGCAATAATTCTAGTCCTAGACCTCCTCTTTAACTCAAAACATGCAACCTGTAGAATTTTTTAAACGTCGCCTATGGAGATTTTTAAGGGTAAAAGTTTGTCGCCGTTCCACCAGCGGGCGCAATTTTGAAGCGTGACATGTCAGGTATCAATCTACTCAGCGTAACATTATCTTTCACAATATAAAAAAAAATTGGCCTAACTTTACTGTTGTCTTATTCAAAAAAGTGTATTTTTTCCAAAAAAAGGTGCGCTTGTAAGACCGCTGCGCAAATACGGTGTGACAGAAAGTATTGCAAAGACCGCCATTTTATTCTCTAGGGCAGTGATGGCAAACCTTGGCACCCCAGATTTTTTAGAACTACATTTCCCATGATGCTCACCTACACTTGAGAGTGCATGAGCATCATGGGAAATGTAGTTCCAAAACATCTGGGGTGCCAAGGTTCCCCATCACTGCTCTAGGGTGTTAGAAAAATTTTTTATAATGTTTGGGGGTTTGTAAGTGATTTTCTAGCAAAAAAAAAAAATACATCTAAAAAAAAGAGGCTCGGTCCTTAAAGTGGTATTGCCACCAAAAAATAAAAAGTTGCTTAAAATTCGTTAAAAAAAATAAAAAATAAATAATTGGCAAAGAAAATAAAATATTTTTACTCACCTCTAAATACCTGTTGCTAGGGGATCCCTCGTAGTCTGCCTTCTTCCTTGCTCGGGCTGGTGACATCACTTCCCCTCGCGCCATGATACACCGTACAGTCACCTGGGACACGTGACAGGTCCCAGGTGACTGAACGGTGTATCACGGCGCCCTGCGCCGCTCGCGCATGCGCTGTGGGTGCCTGGCTGTGAAGCCACAGCCGGGGGCCCACATTACGCATGACGGCGCCGCGAGCGGAGCGGGGAATGAGGGGGGCTACGTTCCCCCGCTTCGCTGGACCCTGGGACAGGTAAGTGTCCGATTATTAAAAGTCAGCAGCTGCAGTATTTGTATCTGCTGACTTTTAATTATTTTATTTTTTTTAGGGGGCACCCCGCTTTAAATGGTTAATACATTTGCAAAGATTTCAAACAAACTTCTGTCACGTTGTCATTATGGAGGATTGTTTGTAGAATTTTGAGGAAAAATAACGAATTTAATCCATTTTGGAGCAAGGCTGTAACATAACAAAATGTGGAAAATGTGAAGCGCTGTAAATACTATCCGGATGCACTGTATGACATTTTTGGTTTTAGGGTTCTGGGGGTTCACATTGCAGCGGTTTATGAGAACGGATGTGATTCGCACCGCACTGCAGTGCAAATCACATCCGATCTCTGTGCGATTCGAGTTCAGCCATACAGATAGTATGGCTGAATTTGCATCGCACGCGGCCCAAACTCGCACAGGACCCTTTTTTTGGTCCGAAGTAGAATCGGATCACATGGGTCTTCACACCATGCGATCCGATTCCTGTCCGAGTTTGCAGATCGCACTGCGATATGCGAACTGATCTGGGGGTGTCATTAATGTTTCACTGACACTCCCAGCAGTTCGCATAGGGCAGTGTGAAATGCCGACGGGAGGTATGCGATGCGGGAACCCGCTGCGGATTCGCGGCGTTCCCGCATCGCTGCAATGTGAACCTAGCCTAAAGAGGAAGTAAACCCTGATGGGATTACTTCCTCTTTGATTCCCTGCAAAGGTAAAGCATAATGGACTACTATGCATCGCATCGCATCGCATAGTAGTCCATTATGTGTCACTTACCTAACACAGGAGCCAGCGATGTCACCGCTGTCCCCTGTAGTCCGGTGCATCCATCTTCTCGGTGGGGTCTCGCAGCTCCACTGCTGTCATTCGGCGAAGCCGCGATGACGTCACTCCCGCGCATGCGCACGGGAGCCGACACGCGCTGCAGCTCCGTTGTTGGAAATGCCACGCTCAGTGCGCCTGCGCGCCACTGTCTACGGCGCATGCGCCATAGACAGCGGTGCCTGTCTTCGGGCGAATATCTCCTAAACCGTATAGGTTTAGGAGATATTTCTTGGATATTTCTTGGACCTACAGGTAAGCCTTAATCTAGGCTTACCTGTAGGTCAAAGTGGTTTGTAAGGGTTTACAACCACTTTAATACCGCTTTAACATGGACTATACAATGTCAACTGGAAAAAAAAAGTTATTCCTATGTTGAAATTGCAATATTTCCATCAGACAGATATCCTACCAATAGCCACAATGATGCGTGGTAATAAATATATGTTCAGAGTTCTGATAAAACCCCCACAGTGTCTATATATTTATACCAATTAAAAACAGTAGCCATCTGCCAGTAGGCAGCCCTGCTGTTCCACATATGTTCTATGTGTTAGGTGAGGACTCCGAGTCGTACGGTTCCCAGAATCTTGTTAATTTAATGCCAGCTGAGGCGGATGGTGGGCTCAGGAGGTGCAGAATCCGCACCGGAGGTTCTCTGAGTCTCTGTGGATGGAAAAAAAAAGAGCGTTGTTGTTTCTCTTCTACTCACCTTTGTCAGTAATACATTTATTATCAAAGTTCCAATATTTTTAGAAAGATAAGAGTGTTAACTATATTCTCTGGTTATTATTATTCATTTGTTTTATTCTTACCTTTCCCAGATTTTTTAAAGTAAAACATTGCTGTTCCAAAACTCTAAGCCCTTGTACACACGGTCGGAGATTTTGCCAACCAAATCCGTCGGATTTTGCCTGTCGGATTTAGTCCGACGGATTGTGTCCGAAACTGTTGCATACACACGGTCGGGCCAAGTTGGCGAAAAATCCGATCATTCAGAACGTGATGACGTAATTTAGTTATGATGGGACTAGGTTCAGGCTAGTAGCCAATAGCTTTGATGTAGGAATTTGATCTGAGCATGCGTGGCACTTGGTCCGATGAAAATGCTCTACACATGATCGGATTAGGTCCGTCTGGCCCAGTTGGTTGGGAAATATTTCCAACATGTTGGAAAATTGGGTCGGACGGAGATTCGGATGGAATCAGTCCGATGCATACCACACACAGTCGGATTATCTGACGACGCGGTCCGATAGGACTCATTCCGACAGATTCTCCGACCGTGTGTACAAGGGCTAAGCCCTTGTGTACACGGTCGGAGATTCCAACTACCAAATCCGTTGGAGTAATTCCGACGGATTAATTCCGGAAGAGGTCCGGAAGTGATGTTGCATACACACGGTCGGACTAAGTTGTCGGAAAATCCGATTGTACATAACGTGATGACGTTATTTCATTACGACAGGACTACGTTCACGCTAGTAGCCAATAGCTTTGGTCTAGGAATTTGATCTGAGCATGCGTGACACTTTGTCCATCGGAGTAGGCTACACATGATCGGAGTATGTCCTATAGGAGCATTTTGTCGGAATATTTTACCGGCAAGTTGGAAAACTTGGTCCGTCGCATATTCCGACAGAAACAGTCCGCTGCAGACCACACACAGTTGGAATATCCAACAAAACGGTCCGATAGGACACATTCCGTCGGAATCTCTGACCGTGTGTACAAGGGCTAATGCCCCGTACACACGTTCGCACATTCCGACAACAAAATCCATGGGATTTTTTCCGACGGATGTTAGCTCAAACTTGTCCTGCATACACACGATCTCGCAAAGTTGTTGGAATTTCTAAACGTCAAGAACGCGGTGGCGTACAACGGGCCAAGCAAAATTAATTTTAATAGCCAGTGCGGCTCTTCTGCTTGATTCCGAGCACGAGTGGAACTTTGTGCATTGGAAATTGTGTACGGAATTGGAATCTGAATTTTTGAGAACCAGATCTCAAATTTTGTGCGACGGAAATTCCGATGGAAACTATCCGATGGAACCTACACAAGTTTGGAATTTCCGACAACGAGCTCCAATTGCACATTTTCCGTTGGAAAGTCTGGCTGTGTGTACGCGGCATAAGGCTCCCCTCATATAGATGTAGCACTAACCCCGAAGGAGCTGCAGGTTAGATTTGGGCTTACTGTTACCTTCTTTCTCCTCACTTCACATCTAGGGGTGTCCCGTGGTAGATGGCCCAGTAACTTGGGAGACTGATGACCAGAGGATGCTGGGACTGTGACATCATAATGGGCGGGGACATCACACGGTGGCCCCGCCCATTGTCCCTATATAAGTCGCCGAGCAACACGTCCCTGTCATTACGGCCAGAGACAGCGTCGAGTCAACATCTCAAGGAAGAAGAAGAGAAGGCAGCGACAGCGGCAGCAGTGGCGACAGAAGACCGGGCCACCGCCAGTAAAAGAGCTGGAAGAAGGAGCGGAGGCCCGGCAAGAAGAACCGAAGAGGGGGACAAGACCCCCGAAGTCGGAAGAAGAGGCAGCGACAGAAGACTGGGCCACCGCTAGTAAAAGAGCTAAAGGAAGAAAGCGGAGGCCCGGCAAGAAGAACCGAAGAGGGGGACAAGACCCTCGAAGAGGGGGACAAAACCCCCGAAGTCGGAAGAAGACCTCCGGGCGCCGACAAAGAAGAAAGCCGGGCTCCTCTGCTAGTAAAAGAGCTAGCAGAAGATAGCGGAGGAGTCCGGCGAGAAGACCCCCAAGACGGAAGAAGACCCCCGGAGCTGTGAAATAAATGATTTTGAAGCCTTGTGTTGTGCTTTATTTACATTTTTTACTCATTCACATAGGGTGGGGGGCCGGTATCTGGGGCCCCCTTATTAAAGGGGGCTCCCGGATTCCGATAAGCCCCCCGCCCGCAGACCCCGAGAACCAACGGCCAGGGTTGTCGGGAAGAGGCCCTTGTCCTCATCAACATGGGCTTCCCCAAAGCACCACCCCGTGTTGAGGGCACGTGGCCTGGTCCGGCTCAGGAGGGGGGGCGCTCGCTCATCCCCACCCCCTTTCTTCACCGGCCAGGCTGCATACTCGTATAAGGGTCTTATATGGACCTTGGGGGGACCCCCACGTCGTTTTTTTCCGGCATAGGGCTTCCCCTTTAAGTCCATACCAGGTTACGGGGCCAGCGACGTGTCAATCTCGCCGCCAAAGGCGGCAACAACATTGACCTCCTGCGCAAGTCCCGTCTACCTGGAGCCACGTTCAAAATAAACGGACTTTTCTCCGTGTACAGGAAAGTCCGTTCATTTCAAAAGTACAGCGGACTAGCACACACACGGCCGGATTGTCCGGTGGACAATTTTTGAGTCAAAACTACTTTCTATGTCCGCTGGACTTTTGGGAAAAAAAAGTCAGCCGGAGCCCACACACGGGCAGATTGTCCGGCGGACTCTGGTCCACCAGACCAAGTTAAGACCCCTTTTACACTGTGGCGCTTTGCAGGCGCTATTGCGCTAAAGATAGCGCCAGCAAACCGACCTGAAATCGACCTGAAACAGCCGCTGCTGTGTCTCCAATGTGAAAGCCCCGAGGGCTTTCACACTGGAGCGGTGCGCTGGCAGGACGGTAAAAAAAAGTCCTGCTAGCAACATCTTTGGAGCAGTGAAGGAGCGGTGTCTATACTGCTCCTTCACCGCTCCTGCCCATTGAAATCAGTGGGGCACCGCGGCTATACCACCGTCAAAGCGCCTCTGCAGAGGTGTTTGCGGTGGTTTTTAACACTTTCAAATACAAATAGCTCCGCAAATCCGACGCTAAAAATAGGATTTTTTTATTGCACAAGAGACACATCGCTTCTGCATTAAAGGGTAACTCCACTTTTGTTAAAAAAAAAACCTCCCCCTGGGTGATCTATATACATTGCAGGGATTTTAACAAACTTTGTGTCAGATTCCTACCTTTTGTTATTCTGCAGGAATAGCTGTTCGTTTCTCTGTGTCCATGTGAAAAATGAATGTGAATGGGAGTGATTTTATAATCATCAATCAGCTACTGCACCTGCAGGGCTCTAATGAGGAAAGGGGTGGGGTCTGCATCCCTTTAGACACGATTTCCCTTCGGAAGTTTCTAACCAAAAATGACATTTTTATTGCCGGGTCCCCTTCATCTATGCTTGGCTTGGCCCTCCCTCTATTATGGTGGAATATTTTGAGCATGATTGTACTGTGAGTGCAAGGGCACCTTGGTAAAAAAACAAACAAGATATTTGGGGGGGGGGGGGGGCAGCACACCCTAAAAGATATAGTAAAGCTGGTGAAGCCATAAAACCCTACAACAGAACAAAATATTACAGCGCACACTTCCAAAACTGACATTTGCCTCCTGCAAGGCTTATGTACATACATTTTATTATAGAAGACAAAAAAAAAAAAAAAAACAACCAGACTTTGTAGCCCCCCCCCCGCTTCCCAAACAAATAGCACTTCGAAGAAAAAATGTAGATTAAATAAATGAAAAAAACATATATTTTAATTTTAAAAAATGTAATAAAAAAACAAAAACAAATAAATTCATTTAAAAAAAAGTTTTTTCTTTTATTTTTTATGGAAGGGGAGGGGGGCAATAACGTTTTTTTTCTTTTATTTTTTTAGAAGGGGAGGGGGGCAATAAAGTTTTTTTTCTTTTTTGGAGGGGGGGGGGGTCAATCATTTTTTTTTTTTTTTTTGACTCTTGGGGGCACTGCACTATTTAACTGACAATTGCATGGACATGCAACACTGTACCAAAATAAAACATTTTTTAAATGTTTTCCCCACAAATAGAGCTTTCTTTTGGTGGTATTTGATCACCTCTGCTGTTTTTATTTTTTTCCCCACTATAAACAAAAAAAGATCAACAATTTTGAAATAAGAAAAAAAAAAATATATTTTTTTACTTTCTGCTATAAAACGTATAAAAAATTTTTATTTATTTTTTTTAAATCGAATTCCTTCATCAATTTAGGCCAAAACAGTGCCTTGAAAAAGTATTCATACCCCTTTGAAACTTTCCACATTTTGTCCTGCTACAACCAAAAATTATAAAAAATAATTTATTATTATTATTTATTATATTATTATTATTTATTATTATTCAATTTATTTATTAAAAATTTTAAAAAATATTTTATTGGGATTTTATGTGATAGACCAACACAAAATGGCACATAATTGTGAAGTGGAAGGAAAATGATAAATGGTTTTCAATATTTTTTACAAATAAACATGTGAAAAGTGTGGGGTACATTTGTATGGTGCCCCCCAAACTGGCACTTGGTATTCTCCGGACTTAAGGTTGCGCACTCCTTGGAGCAGCTTTCAGAATTCCTTACTATGCCACACAGCCACAGCTTGTACTTTGGCTCTTTCTGACGCGTTTTCAGTAGATGAAGACTCACCTCTGGTGTTCCAGCTCAGTCAGCTAATTACCCTTTTGCACCTCCTTCCTTGAATATACCCTCCAGGAGTAAACCAGGGGTCTCAGACTTCTTCCCCTTCCAGTACAGCACATCTTTCCCAGGCAGAAGGCCTGGGAAGGGGAAAAAAAGGAGAACACCAAAAACACAACCTCCCCGGGCAGCTGGCCTGGGAGGAAGAGAGCTTTCCCAGGATCACCCCAGATATTTATATCCAGCATGCAGCAATGCCGAGATATCTCATTGTGTCTGATCAGGGAGATGTAAATATTCATACTCAGATTATTGTAGGCAGGTGCCCTCTATATTGTATTCTCCACCGTGTTTCTCTATAATTTCCTCGGGTCACTCGGGCAGTGGTCTGATTGGATACACATGCCCCATGTGACCCTGGTGGCCTTCTATTTAAGACTCTGACCCCTGGATTTGGCGAGTGGACAGGTTAGAGACAGGTTCCCCATCTGACACAGGGGCAGCGATAGGCAAAGGTTCCGGTTAGGAATAGAGTAGGGACTATGTCTACCGCATGAAGAAGCTTTCCGGATCAAACCGGCCAAACTGCATTTTGCTCCTCGTGGCAGACGTGGTCGGCATCACTGGGACTCCTTACCGCTGTCAATGTGCTGCACAGTTGTAACGGACGAGCCCACGGCTGGGTCTTTTTGGGCTGATTACCTATTGTATTTATACGACTTTTATTTGTAAACCGGAATTCTGCGTGTTCATTGCCTACAGGACCACCACGCTGCACCTACCCAACAAGCACCCTCCCAGATAGGCTGCTAGTTAGGTTAGGCAAATGTTTTTTTTTTTTGTGTCTCTCCTCCTGTAATCAGTAGAGCAGCTTGTGATTACTTAACCACGTCCAACAACGGGCACTTTCATGCCCTTTCTGCCCAGGCCAATGTTCAGCTTTCAGTGTTGGCACACGCTAAATGACAATTGCGCGGTCATGCAACACTGTACCCATATGGAATTTTTAGAATTTTTGTGAGACAGACAGAGCTTTCTTTTAGTGGCATTTAGGCACCAGGGTTTTTTTACTTTTTGCTAAACAAAACAAAAAAAAGACTGAATATTTTTTAAATAATACTGTTTTCTTTATTTCTGTTATACGATTTTGCAAATAAGTAATTTTTGATTTCTTCTGTGCGCTTATGAGGCTGCCCTGATGGGCACTGATGGGGTGCATTGATTGGCACTGATGAGACTGCACTGATGAAGTGACACTGATGAGGCAGCACTAATGGGCACTGATAAGCTGCAATGATGGGCAATGATAAGCTTCATTGATGGGCACTGATGAGACTGCACTGATGAAGTGGCACTGATAAGGCAGCACTGATGGGTACTGATAAGCTGCAGTGATGGGCACTGATAGGCTGCACTGATAAGGGGACACTGATAGGTGGCACTGACAGGCACTGATAGTGGGCACTGATATGCTGCACTGATGGGCACTAATATGTTACACTGATGGACACTGATATGCTGCATTAAAGCGGGAGTCCGCCGGGACTCCGCGTTTTTTTTTTTTTTAAAGCCAGCAGCTACAAATACTGCAGCTGCTGACTTTTAAAATAGTGACACTTACCTGTCCAGCGCGCCCGCGATGTCGGCACCCGAAGCTGATCTCTAGATCATCTCTCAGGTGCTGCCGCCGCCATCTTGGGTATGGGAATCAGGAAGTGGAGCCTTTCGGCTTCATTTCCCGGTTCCCTACTGCGCATGCGCGAGTTGCGCTGCGCAATAAGGACGGTCCCCGCTGCCTCTGGGATCTGTGTGTTTCCCAGTAGGCAGCGGGGCACTTGCGGAAAGGGGCGGGCACTTGTGGAAAGGGGCGTAATCTACGCCCCTTTCCGCAGAGAGCTATCCCGGAAGTGGGTGCAGATACCTGTACTGTACAGGTATCTGCACCCCCCTCCCCCCTGAAAGGTGCCAATTGTGGCGCCGGAGGGGGGGGAGGGTTCCGATGAGCGGAAGGTCCACTTTAGGGTGGACCTCCGCTTTAATATATTACACTGATGGACACTGATATGCTGCACTGATGGGCACTGATGATCAGGGCACAGATTATCAGTGTAAATGTCCCCTGTAACTGGAAAGCCGGTTACCAATAACTGTCATTTGTTTACATATAATCAGCTGTGATTGGACATGTCATCGGCTCTTTAACCTGATTGGTGATGCACTATATTCAAGAGACACAGCTCACCACCGATTGCCACACTGCCTGCCCCCGGGGGTGTGCACACACGGCACGTTCTGAAGGACATCATGAGACCTCCAATTAGAATGGTAAAGCCCCCGCCCGGCCATCAATCTACTGTAGGCCAGGCGGGAAGGTGTTAAGGCTGCTCTGGGCTCTGCAGGCTCCCAGTTGAATTGCTTCCCCCTGTCTTCTGGAGACTTCCAGAATATGTTGGGTGGAAGAGTCAAACAAGCAGCCAGTGACAGCCACTGCCAGAGGGAGGGTGCCCAGATGGTGGCTGGGGGAGTGCATAAATAGTTTGGAGCATGAGAGAGCAGGTTTTTTCCCTAAGAGGAGAGGCTCCTAGATGGAAGGGCTTCCGCCTTTCTAGGCGGTTCAACTGCAGCTTCTGGTCGGTCTTGTTGAGGTCCCAGCTGTGCATAGCTAGGGGGCCTATCCTGATGCAAAATTATTTTGAAGCTGAGAGGGGGGGGGGTTTTACTGGGGGTCTGGCCTGGAAGTTTCACTGAGGAGACTGTCTGCCTGAGATGGAAAGGCATCCAAGCCCCAGAGATACTGTCCAGACCTGAGTGAAGCATTGTAGCGATGCTCCAGGTTTGCCCGGCCTGGAGCATTACTTATGGTGTCCAATTTTGTCCTACTGCTGAAGGGACTGTATTAGGAAGTGGGTAGAACCTGAGACACAAATCAGCAGCCCTCGTTGGGGTGAGTGCTACAGTATATCTTCTCACAATATTCCCAGAGACACTCCCCAGCAGCAGGCAGAAGCAAACATCAACACTGACCTTAGGGAAAAGCAAAGCAAAGAAGACTATCGAGCCTTGCTCAGGCTAGTAAGTGGGTGCAGCAGCAATAAGTCACACAGCATAAAACGTTTATTAAAGAGATGCAGCAACAGTTCACAACAAACCCAGTGGGCTGACTACCCAACCGGGGGCACTCATGGTTTCCAGGAACGTGACGAGCAGATTTCAGCTGGAAGGACAGCGTTTGCTGAGAGGGGGCAGAATGCGGCCTGGCTGTCTTGTGCCCAATTGGGAAAGTGTCCAGAAGAGTTGTGACCCGACACGTTCTCTCCTCGTTAGGAACCTTTCCCTATCCCTAGTGCTGTCCCTAGCAAATGGGGTACCATTCCCTACACTACCCACTCACATAAAGTGCTCCAAACCCGGGAGCCAAGGCCTTGAATAGGCACTATCTGACCCAAGATGGCCGCCAGAGTCCCACGAGGCAACAGCTTCTAGCTGGATTGCTTCCTCAGTGACCCCGGGAAACTAGACACGCGCAGAACAAAAAAAAAAGTATTTTGTTTGGATTCATTATTCGTAGAAATGTGTTTAATTCATTTTTGAAATTTGTTTTGTTTATTCAAATTCAAGTCGATTCACATTTTTTGAATTGCATTTGAATTCCAATCAAATTTCAATTGAAAGACAATTTATTCTATTTGAAAATTTGAATTTTGGAAGATAGTTATATTCTTTCTATTCAATTCTATGCTATTTTATTTATTTATTTTTCTTTTCTTTTCTATTCTATTCTTTTCTATTCTATTATTTTTTATCCTATTTCGTACTCGAAATACGAATTTTGGAAAAAGGGGGTACATTATTATATTCTTTTTATTCTATTATTTTCTATTGTTTATTCTAATCTATTCTTTTCTATTGTATTATTTTATTTTCTATTCAGTTTTTTTACTATTCTATTCTATTATTTTCTATTCTATTCTAATTCAAATTTTGGAAGATGATTATATTCTTTCTATTCTATCCTATTGTTTTTTTTTTCTATTATATTCTATTTATTTATTTGCTATTCTAGTCAATTCTATTTTTTTTATTCTTTTAAAATTCAAATTTATTTTATTAAAATTTATAGGAAACGGTTCTTTTATTTTCTATTCCTCTCTCTTCTATTCCTTTTATTTTATATTCTATTTTATTCCGTCCTTTTATTTTCTAGTCTATTTTGGTCTGTTTTACTCTATTATTTTCTATCATATTCCCTTTTTTTTTTTTTTTTCTATTTACATTTTGGGAAATGGTTCTTTTATTTTCTATTCCTCTGTCTTCTATTCCTTTATTTTCTATTCTATTTTATTCTGTCCTTTTATTTTCTACTCTATTTTGGTCTGTTTTACTCTATTATTTTCTATTATATTCCTTTTTTTTTAATTTACATTTTAGGAAAGGGTTCTTTTATTTTCTATTCCTTTCTATTCTATTCCTCTATTTTATATTCTATTTTATTCTGTCCTTTTATTTTCTAGTCTATTTGGTCTGTTTTACTCTTTTCTTTTCTATCATATTCCTTCTTTTTTTTTTTTTTTTTTACATTTTGGGAAACGGTTCTTTTATTTCCTATTCCTCTCTCTTCTATTCCTTTTATTTTCTATTCTATTTTATTCTGTCCTTTTATTTTCTACTCTATTTTGGTCTGTTTTACTCTATTCTTTTCTATTATATTCCTTATTTTTTTTTTCTAATCAATATTTTTTTATTCTATTTTTTTCTATTCTTTTATTTTGTATTCTGTTCTTTTCTACCTTATTATAGTATATATATTTTTTTTCTATTCTATTATATTCTATTATTTTATATTCTATTCTATTCTCTTTGGAAATACAAATTTGATTCAAAAACTATTTGAATTTGATTCAAAAGTATTGCAATTCGATTCAAAAACTATTCGAAAGTTTGTCCGAAATTTTGATTTCGTTATTTCGGACTTGTTAAAATTTCGTTACCATTGGAATTTGGAAATTTCGGATACACTAAAAATTTGTCCGAATTTCAATTCGGAAAAAGAATGTAACTGCACAAGTCTACGGGAAACCATAGAGGAATCCTTTTCTCTATGACTTCCTCTCCAGCTACAGATAAGCACCACCGGCCATGGAGATAACAGACCGCACCTGCCTACGGCCTAGCCCCCCCAAAAAAATAAAGACTAGGGCAGTGTAGTTCCAAAACATCTGGGGTGCCAAGGTTCGCCATCACTGGACTACAGGGCTGGACTGGGACAGAAATTTGCCCCTGGACTTCATCCAGACTGGCCCACTTACATTTTGAGTGTCCCATCAGCACCCCTTACATCAGAGTGTCCCATCAGCACCCACTTACAGCAGAGTGTCCCATCAGCACCCCCTTACATCAGAGTGTCCCATCAGCACCCACTTACAGCAGAGTGTCCCATCAGCACCCCCTTACATCAGAGTGTCCCATCACCAGCCCCTTACATCAGAGTGTCCCATCACCAGCCCCCTTACATCAGAGTGTCCCATCACCAGCCCCCTTACATCAGAGTGTCCCATCACCAGCCCCCTTACATCAGAGTGTCCCATCACCAGCCCCCTTACATCAGAGTGTCCCATCACCAGCCCCCTTACATCAGAGTGTCCCATCACCAGCCCCCTTACATCAGAGTGTCCCATCACCAGCCCCCTTACATCAGAGTGTCCCATCACCAGCCCCCTTACATCAGAGTGTCCCATCACCAGCCCCCTTACATCAGAGTGTCCCATCACCAGCCCCCTTACATCAGAGTGTCCCATCACCAGCCCCCTTACATCAGAGTGTCCCATCACCAGCCCCCTTACATCAGAGTGTCCCATCACCAGCCCCCTTACATCAGAGTGTCCCATCACCAGCCCCCTTACATCAGAGTGTCCCATCACCAGCCCCCTTACATCAGAGTGGCCCATCACCAGCCCCCTTACATCAGAGTGTCCCATCACCAGCCCCCTTACATCAGAGTGTCCCATCACCAGCCCCCTTACATCAGAGTGTCCCATCACCAGCCCCCTTACATCAGAGTGTCCCATCACCAGCCCCCTTACATCAGAGTGTCCCATCACCAGCCCCCTTACATCAGAGTGTCCCATCACCAGCCCCTTACATCAGAGTGTCCCATCACCAGCCCCCTTACATCAGAGTGTCCCATCACCAGCCCCCTTACATCAGAGTGTCCCATCACCAGCCCCCTTACATCAGAGTGTCCCATCACCAGCCCCCTTACATCAGAGTGTCCCATCACCAGCCCCCTTACATCAGAGTGGCCCATCACCAGCCCCCTTACATCAGAGTGTCCCATCACCAGCCCCCTTACATCAGAGTGTCCCATCACCAGCCCCCTTACATCAGAGTGTCCCATCACCAGCCCCCTTACATCAGAGTGTCCCATCACCAGCCCCCTTACATCAGAGTGTCCCATCACCAGCCCCCTTACATCAGAGTGTCCCATCACCAGCCCCCTTACATCAGAGTGTCCCATCAGCACCCCCTTACATCAGAGTGTCCCATCACCAGCCCCCTTACATCACAGTGGCCCACTGAGCCATCGGCCCACCGGGAAACTCCCGGTAGTCCCTATGACCAGTACATGCCTGCTGGACTAGGGCAATACGGCTTCGGGAAGGCTCCCTACATTTATGGAAATAAAAACTCGAAGAAAGAAAAATCTGGTACAGGGTAATGTTTTTATTTATTTTTTGTCCTGGCACATTTCGAAAGTGATGTCCACTCTTCTCAACAACATTCACGCACCACGTCCATAAATAACCCAACCATCCAGGGTAAATGGACAGAGGATGTGAACCTTTTTTATGATATTACTTGGATTCAATTTTTCATCCCCGTAATAGAATTTTCTCATCATCCGCCTACATTTTATTCACCCTTTGTTTTAAATATTACATATGACCCTCTCTAAATCTTTCTCTGATTCTGAGGTTATTCCGGAAAGGAAAACTTCCCGCATTGCACTGCTTCTCCCCCGAGGCTGCTGTATGCTTCACTGTGCATGACTGACAGAGGGGGCGGGGGGGCGATTCCAGCAGCAATGCTACAATTTATCCGAGTTGTCAGGGGCAAAATTTACTGAATGTCAGAGCAGCTATTATTGTTGATGTTCCCAGCCGTAGCGGGGGGGGGGGGCGAACACGCGTTCGGTCGGAGCCTCCTTAAATTTTGCAGCATGATACAGTAACATTCCATGAATCTATTCATAGATTTTCTTGCGCGCTCGCCTCTGGCTGTTGTTGTTAATTTCAGGAGCATAACATTCACAAACGTGGAAAATGTTTATTAAATGTACTAAATTTCCCCCCTTAGCACATTAAAAAAAAAAAAAGTTCTGCTATGAAGATTATAAATCTGCTCATGACATATATGGATGGGAAAAAATTCTGAAACAAAGAAGGTTTTCTAATAAACTTTTCACAGTTGTTTATGAACGTTGATGTGCATTGATGTACTTTTTTTTATTGCTAAATATGTATGTATTCTACAACTTCATATAGACAACCAAGAAAAAAAAATCCACGGCTTCATTTGTTTTTGGTGTGGGGATTCTGCCATGATGGTGCTTGGTGTGAGATGGATAGGAACTCGTGCCGATAATGTTATGTAGCACTGACCCCCGAAGGAGCTGCTGGTTTGATTGGGCTTACCGTTACCTTCTTCACCTCGATTTGTGTCTAGGGGGTTCACGTGGTAGATGGCCCAGAAACTTTAGAGACTGACGACAGATCCGCTTAAAGGGATTTTTATTTGCAAAAAAGGTAGTTAAAGAGGAAGTAAACCCTGATGAGTGTTACTTCCTCTTTCATTCCCTGCAAAGGTAAAGCATAATGGACTACTATGCATCACATAGTAGTCCATTATGTGTCACTTACCTGACACAGGAGCCAGCGAAGTCCCCGCTGTCCCCTGTAGTTCCGAGCGTCCATCTTCTTGGTGGGTCTCGCTGCTCCCGCGCTGTGATTCGCCGGAGCAGCGATGACGTCACTCCCGTGCATGCGCACGGGAGCTGACACTCGCGGCATATCGCTGCGATCTGCGGCTTACCCAGTGCGCCTGCGTGCCACTGTCTACGGCGCATGCGCCGTAGACAGCGGTGGCTGTCTTAAGGTAAATATCTCCTAAACCGTATATATTTCTTGGACCTACAGGTAAGCCTTAATCTAGGCTTACCTGTAGGTCAAAGTGGTTTGTAAGGGTTTACAACCACTTTAACGAACAGTCTCTTAGTATAGGATTAAAGGGTTAGGAGGACAAGTTCAGGTACTCTTATGCCACGTACACGCGATCGGACTATCCGGCGGACAAACTGCCGGACTTTGCAGCAGAGGTCCGCCGGACTTTCTAAACGAGCGGACCTGCCCACACGCGACTGGATTTTTCCGGCGGACTAGGTCCGGCGGACAATCTGCCAGACTATGCCGGGCTCCAGGTAGACGGGACTAGAGCAGGAAGTCAATGTCGCTGCCTCCATCGGCGAGATTGACACCTCGCTAGCCCCGTCACCTGATATGGACTTAAAGGGGAAGCCCTACGCCGAAAAAACGGCATGGGGGTCCCCCCCCAAAGTCCATATCAGACCCTTATCCGAGCATGTAGCCTGGCCGGTCAGGAAAGGGGGTGGGGACGAGTGAGCGCCCCCCTTCTGAGCCGTACCAGGCCATGTGCCCTCAACATGTGGGGGTGCTGTGGGGAAGGGGGGCACCTTTCCCCCATGTTGATGAGAACAGGGGCCTCTTTTCGACAACCCTGACCGTTGGTTGTCATGGTCTGCGGGCGGGGGGCTTATCGGAATTCGGGAGCCCCCTTTAATAAGGGGCCCCAGATACCGGCCCCCCACCCTATGTGAATGAGTATGGGGTACCATGTACCCCTACCCATTCACCTGGGGAAAAAAGTGTAAATAAAAAAAACACAACATGAGTTTTTAAAATAATTGATTAGACAGCTCCGGTGGTCTTCCATCTTGGGGGGTCTTCTCGCGGGACTCCTCCGATATCTTCTGCTCTTTTACTAGCGGAGGAGCTGGTTTTTTTTCTTCGTCGCCGCCGCCGTACAGGAGTTTTCTTCCCACTTTGGGGGTCCTGTCCCCCTCTTTGAGGGTCTTGTCACCCTCTTCGGTTCTTCTTGCCGGGCCTCTGCTATCTTCTTATAGCTCTTTTACTAGCGGCGGCCCGGTCTTCTGTTGCCGCCGCCTTCTTATCTTCTTTCGACTTCAGTGGTCTTGTCCCCCTCTTTGGTTCTTCTTGCCGGGCCCCTGCTTTCTTCTTCCAGCTCTTTTACTAGCGTTGGCCCGGTCTTCTGTTGCCGCCGCTGCCTTCTCTTCTTCTCTTCTTCTTCCTTGAGATGTTGACTCAACATTCTCTCTGGCCGCAATGACAGGGACGCGTTGTGCGGCGAGTTATATAGGGATAAGGGGCGGGGTCACCGGGTGATGTCACATGGTGACCCCGTCCCCTTATGATGCCACAGTCCCGGAGGATGCTCTCTACACCCTGTATTCCCATTGCCTTGCAGTGCCACTCCCACCTTGGGCTTGGGAGAGGAGCTGTCACGGACGCGCCGCGCATAGCGCTGCAACTGATCGCAGGCGCACTGGTCCATTGAAACGTGTTCGAGCTTACAGGCATCCAGCGGTGTACAGACCTGCGCCAATGCGCATGCACGTGCGAAGATCACAGAGATCGTGCACGGTGACGCTGCTTTGGCACCCAGTGATCCTTAAAAGGGGCCTCTTCGGAATGCATCCTTGCTGTCTGATCTGCAGCTCATCCTGCAACCTGATCCTGAACCCGCATCTGATCCAGTATTTACCCGGCTTCCTGACCTCGCTGCTGTCTCCAGTCCTGACCTTTGGCTTGCCTTGACCCTGCTTTGTCTGTCCATTTGCCTGACCTCCTGTTACCGATCCTGCCTGAACTTTGACTATTCTCTGCCTGCCGCTTCTGCCTGATTGAGCCGCTGTTGTGACCTCGCTTGTCTGCTCCTGCCCGCTGTCCTGCACTTGTGCACTCCTGCCTGCTGTCCTGCGCTCCTGCTCGCTGTCCTGCGCTTGTGCGCTCCTGCCTGCTGTCCTGTGCTTGTGTGCTCCTGCCCGCTGTCCTACGCTTGTACGCTCCTGCCCGCTGTCCTGCGCTTGTGCGCTCCTGCTCACTGTCCTACGCTTGTGCGCTCCTGTCCGCTGTCCTGCGCTTGTGCGCTTCTGCCTGCTGTCCTACGCTCGTGCACTCCTGCCCGCTGTCCTGCGCTTGTGCGCTCCTGCCCCCTGCCCTACGCTTGTGCGCTCCTGCCCGCTGTCCTGCGCTTGTGCGCTCCTGCCCGCTGTCCTGCGCTTGTGCGCTCCTGTCCGTTGTCCTGCGCTTGTGCGCTTCTGCCTGCTGTCCTATGCTCCTGCACTCCTGCCCGCTGTCCTGCGCTTGTGCGCTCCTGCCCGCTGTCCTGCGATTGTGTGCTTCTGCCCACTGTCCTGCGCTCATGCGCTCCTGCCCATTGTCCTGCACTTGTGCGCTCCTGCCCGCTGTCCTGCGCTTGTGCGCACCTGCCTGCTGCCTCTCACCGTACCTTGTTTTGTGAATGTGATCCGGTCCAGGCCAACACACCGTGTTTTGCAACCTTTGTTTGGGGTGTCATTAAGAGAGCACTGACACCCGTTGCTACGCGGGATGTTAAAAAAAGTCCTGCAAGCTGCATCTTTGGGGAGGTTTAGGAGCGCTGTATACACTGGAATGCATGGGCAGCGCTGCCGAAGCACCTGCAAAGCGCCTGCAAAGCGCTTTGGCTGCGGCGCTTTGCAGGTGCTTTTAACCCCTTTTTAAAGTGGTTGTATGGTCAATTTTTTAACTTTTACCTACAGGAAAGCCTATAATAAGGCTTACCTGTAGGTAAAAAAAATATCTCCTAAACCTGTACGGTTTAGGAGATATTCCCCTCGGTATGCGCCGCTGACTGCAGCGGCGCATGCGCACAAGGGGGTTCTCGCCGTGAAAATCCGGCAGCGCTCGTCGGGCCGGACTGAAATCTCCCGCGCGCATGCGCGGGAGTGACGATATCGCGGCTCCGGCCACTCACAGCGCCGGAGCCGCGATACCCGGAAGAGACGCCGAGGGAGCATGTCGGCTCCCTCGGCGTGGATCGGGCCAGATGTCGGGGCCTCGTTCTAAGGTAAGTATTTCATAATGAGCTAGTATGCGGTGCATACTAGCTCATTATGCCTTTTGCTTTGCAGGTTTAAAAAAATAAAATTAATTTGCGGGTTTACTACCGCTTTAACCCCTTTGGGGTTTTTGGGAAGAAATACACTTTTTTTTAAATTAAAAAATAAGACAACAGTAAAGTTAGCCCAACTTTTTTTTTTATATTGTGAAAGATAATGTTATGCCAAATAAATTTATACCCAAATTGCGCCGGGAATGGAAACTTTTACCCTTAAAAATCTCCATAGGCGACGTTTAAAAAAACTCTACAGGTTGCATGTTTTGAGTTACAGAGGAGGTCTTTGCTCTCGCTCTCCCATTCGCGGCGATACCTCACATGTGTGGCTTGAACACCGTTTTCATATGCAGGCGCTACTCACGTATGTGTTCACATTGGCTTCTGCGTGCATGCTCGTTGGGACGGGGCACGTTTAAAAAACAAAAAAATTCCTCTTATATATTTTACCTTTACCTTTTTTACCTCCTGTATATATACGTCGGTACTTTGAAGAGGGAAATCTCTGTAACGGCACCAGCTGCTGCCACAACCGAGATATCCCTCTTTACAGGAGGCGGTGTTTTTAAACAGTGTAAAAATAAATAAAATCAAGTAAAATAAATAAGAACATTTTTTTTTTAAAACACCCCGTCCCCGACAAGCTCACGTGCAGAAGCGAACACATACGTGAGTAGCGCCCGCATATGAAAACGGTAGTCGGACCACACATGTGAGGTATCGCCGCGATCGGTAGAGCGAGAACAATAATTCTAGCCATAGACCTCCTCTGTAGCGCAAAACATGCAACCTGTAGAATTTTTTAAATGTCGCTTATGGAGAATTTTGAGGGTAAAAGTTTGACGCCATTCCACGAGCGGGAGCAATTTTGAAGCGTGACATGTCAGGTATCAATTTATTCAGCATAACATTATCTTTCACAATATAAAAAAATTGGGCTAATTTTACTGTTCTCTTATTTTTTCCCAAAAAAGTGCGCTTGTAAGCCCTTGTACACACGGTTGGAGAATCCGTCGGAATGTGTCCTATCGGACCGTGTTGTCGGATAATCCGACTGTGTGTGGTATGCATCAGACTGTTTCCGTCGGAATATCCGTCGGACCAAATTTTCCAACTTGTTGGAAATATTTTCCGACAAAATGCTCCGATCGGACATACTCCGATCATGTGTAGAGAATTCCGATCGGACAAAGTGCCACGCATGCTCAGATCAAATTCCTACATCAAAGCTATTGGCTACTAGCCTGAACGTAGTCCCATCGTAACGAAATTACGTCATCACGTTCTGAAAGATCGGATTTTTCGACAACTTTGTCCGACCGTGTGTATGCAACAGTTTCGGACAAAATCCGACGGATTTGGTTGTCGAAATGTCCGTGCGTGTGTACAAAGGCTAAGACCGCTGCTGTGTGAAAAAAAAGTATTTCAATGACCGCCATTTTATTCTCTAAGGTGTTAGAAAAAAACAATGTATAATATATTATATATATATATATATATATATATATATATATATATATATATATATATATATATATATATATATATATATATATATATATATATATATATATATATATATATAATGTTTGGGGGTTCTAAGTAATTTTCTAGCAAAAAAAAAACTGCTTTAAACATGTAAATACAGAGTCTGAAAAAGAGATGTGGGGTCAAAAAGACTTCAGATCTGATATTTACACTGAAACGCAATATAAAAAATAAATAAATAAATAATAATAAAAAAAATACAAAAAAAAAAAAAATGGCCCGTTAAGAGCTATGGGCGGAAGTGACGTTTTGACATTTTAAAATCCTTCACTTTTAGTCTAGATTTGTATACAGCTTCAACTGTCTCTATTTCTGAATCTTTGAAAAAAAATATTGTTTTTTTTTATGGTTCCCGCTGACAGCGACGTCTACATCTGCACTATTTATAATATACAAGGCTTGTGACAAGTCTACTTTAATAAGATGCTCTTTTAAGTTAGACATTGTCAACAGATTAATACATCTGCCGCGCTTCATCATTTTCTGCCTGCATCCCTACTGCTCCCCAGGGAAGGGCATTGTGATTTGGACAGGAATTCTTTCTCCAGAAAACGTCAGATACTTTCACAGCAATGTTGAGTCTTCTCATTTTCATCTTCGAAATCCTCTGTGCAATTAATATCACGCATCCTCTCCCCTTCCTTCCTGCCGTTGTTTATTGTTCTGCAGAAATGTTCCTCGACTGATGGATAAATCAGAACAAAGATGCTCCCACCGTCATTTCTGCGTCCTTGTCAATGGCCATTACCCGCAGACAGATCTATTATCACACCTAACAAGCTGGAGAAGGGGGCAGAGATCGGGAATACAAGGCTTGCCAAATTCATCCCTAATGTGAGACTTCTAACAGGAAACAACTTCTCTGTATTAGGGCCAGTGCTTAATCTGCAATCATCTCCCCCTGAACATAACAGAGTTGAAAATAGCTGGGAATCAGATTTGCTGTTTGGCAGAATCTTCAAGAAATTGTACAGAGAAGTAATTCTCCATTCTCAGCCTGCAATGTCCCCAGTGCTTCAGCATGTAGCACAGTAAAGACTTCTTAGAAGTTGTTCAAGCCTCGTTCCCTCAAAATATCCCAAAAACAAGAGGATCATTCCCAGTGGTGGCTAAGTTTTTTTTTTTTTTTTGGGAGGTGGCAAACAACCACTCCCCCCCCAGTTGGTTAGTCGGCAACACCCCCTCCCACCCCACCACTTGCCCCATCAGTTGCTGGAGTGCAGGCTCCTATGAACGGTGGGCAGTGGCCAGGTTGCAGGCTTCTATGGACAGGTTGCAGGGCTCCTACGGACAGTGGGTTGCGGGCTCCTATGGTCGGATTGTGGGATCCTACGGGTGGCGGGTTGCGGGCTTCTATGGGCAGCGGGTTGCGGGCTCTTATGGGTGGATTGCAGGCTCCTACCGGTGGCAGGTTGTGGGCTCCTATGGGTGGCGGGTTGTGGGCTACTATGGGTGGGCTGCGGGCTCCTAAGGGTGGCGGGTTGTGGGCTCCTATGGGAGGTGGGTTGCAGGCTTCTACTGCCGTGCATCGCCTCCTGTGTTCTCTCTGCTTCGCGGCGGCTTCCGCCATGCGGCTCCTTTTACCTCCTCCTAGGCATCCAAAAGGATCACCTGTCCTTTCAGCCAATCGGGTGACCAGTCTTAAAACCCGCTTCCTGATTTTCCGGGAGGAGGATCAGTGTTACGACAGCGAATATTGATTCGCTGTTGTAACACACCTGAGTGGGATCGGAGCACACTCTCTGTGACCCAAGCCCACCCTATATTGAAGCCTATTAGAGCCTCTGGCTCTAAATGATGCTTGAAAAAAACAGCCCCTCCACATTGGAATCCATGGTGCAGTGTCCCAAAAGGGGCCGGACGCAAGGATAGGGGAGGTGTCAATGGACGGGGGAGGGTGGGGGGGTCGGCACCACCTTTTGTGGAAGGGGGGAAGAAAGCAATAGAAATGACACTGAGCTAAGGGAACACATATTTAAAATTACAACGATAGTGTCTTCTCTTATCTCCCTGATATTCTCTAATTTCTCCCTCATCTGTGAACTTCAGTACTGTAAAGCTTCTGTCAGCCTTCCTCTCTAACTGAGCCAAGGCATACAGTCAGGGCTAAAAATTTACATATTTTTACTACAGAAGTGACATGTAATTTTTGAGAAGGAGGACCGAAGAGTATCCAATAAGGAAGTGACTGCTCTGGGCGTCAACAAAATGGTGGCCTCCAGCAAGAAGAAACAGGTGCAATGTTGGAGGCAATTTACAGCACACAATCATTTTGGTAGTATAATTATTAATGTAGAATGCATGTTCTTTTGTTAACCACTTCGGCTCTAAACTCGCTCATCCATGTCTTTATGGGCCTTGCTCTGTGCACTGGTGCTCAGTCATGTTGGAAGAGGAAGGGACCATCCCCAAACTGTTCCCACAAAGTTGGGAGCATGAAATTGTCCAAAATGTCTTGGTATGCTGACACCTTAAAGAGGGAGTCCGCAGGGACTCCACGTTTTTTTTTTTTTTAAAAGCCAGCAGCTACAAATACTGCAGCTGCTGACTTTTAAAATAGTGACACTTACCTGTCCAGCGCACCCGCGATGTCGGCACCCGAAGCCGATCTCTAGATCGTCTCTCGGGTGCTGCCGCCGCCATCTTGGATATGGGAATCAGGAAATGGAGCCTTTCAGCTTCATTTCCCGGTTCCCTACTGTGCATGCGCGAGTCGCGCCGCGCAATAAGGACGGTCCCCGCTGCCTCTGGGAGCTGTGTGTTTCCCAGCAGGCAGTGGGGCACTTGCGGAAAGGGGCGGGCACTTGCGGAAAGGGGCGTAATCTACGCCCCTTTCCGCAGAGAGCTATCCCGGAAGTGGGTGCAGATACCTGTACTGTACAGGTATCTGCACCCCCCTCCCCCCTGAAAGGTGCCAATTGTGGCGCCGGACCTCCGCTTTAAGAGTTCTCTTCACTGGAACTAAGGGGCCAAGCCCAACCCCTGAAAAGCAACCCCACACCATAATCCCCCCTCCACCAAATGATTTGGACCAGCGCACAAAGCAAGGTCCATAAAGACATGGATGAGCGAGTTTGGGGTGGAGGAACATGACTGGCCTTCAGAGTCCTGACCTCAACCTGATAGAACACCTTTGGGATGAATTAGAGCAGAGACTGCGAGCCAGGCCTTCTTGTTCAACATCAGTGCCTGACCTCACAAATGCTCTTCTGGAAGAACGGTCAAACATTCCCACAGACACCCTCCTAAACCTTGTGGACGGCCTTCCCAGAAGAGTTGAAGCTGTTATAGCCTCAAAAGGGTGGAGCAACCCAATATTGAACCCTATGGACTAAGACGAGGGTTATCATTAAAGCTCATGTGCGTGTAAAGTAAGGCGTCCCAATACTTTTTGTTATATAGTCTACATACAGTGCTAGAGGTTCTTGCCGAAAAAAAGCCCTGGTTATCAAACTGTTATGGGTAAAGTTCCGCGTTGCATTAAGCTGCTTGTCTGGAGCTTTCCTTTAATATTAGTCTTTGTGTGTACAGCCCGTGGCAGGCGTCATATTGCCGTGTTTGTCATATTATTCTCCACAGTTTGTCACAGCCTCCAATCTACCGAAATTATCGTCAGCCTGACATCCACCAAACGATCGTGAGCTCCTCTAATTACCATATCACTCTATCAGGTAATTGGTTACACTTGCATTATTTATATATAACAATACCTGGATCTTAAGATTTTTTGGGAATTTGCTGCTTGGTGAGCCGATTCCTGTGAAATTCAGGAGCTAATTTGACAAGTTTGATTGGCATTTCTCGGGCAGTAATTGCTTTGGAGGATTGCCTAATCTGCTGACGGCGTTTTTATTTTATTTTATGTCTTTCACATAGAATCGTTTTTATTTCTAACGAGAAACGGCGCGGCAAGAAAAGACCGTCTGGAATGTTCGCATTTCTACTGAACCGGAGTAATTAAACAATGACGGTATGTAAATGCCACGAAGGAACCAGATAAAACCAAAGACAAATTACACTCTGCAAATGAAACATTGGAACAAAGCGGTAATATAAGGTTACCTTTATTAAGACTTTGAAAATCTTTTTTTTTTCTGTTTAACCACCTGCCTACCGGGCACTTTCACCCCCCGCCCTGCCCAGGCCAATGTTCAGCTTTCAGCGCTGTTGCACTTTGAAGGACAATTGCGCGGTCATGCAACACTGTACCCAAACAAAAGTTGTTTTGGGGTTTTTTTTTTCACACAAATAAAGCTTTCATTTGGTGGTATTTAATCACCTCTGAGGTTTTTATTTTTTGCTAAAGAAACAAAAAAAAATGATGAGGTGGCAATGATGAGGCTGCACTGATGGACACTGATAGGCACTGATAAGGAGGCACTGATGAAGTGTCACTGATGAGGCTGCACTGATAGATGGCACTGAAAGGCACTGATAGGCAGAACTGAAGGGCACTGATGAGGTGGAAATGATGAGGTGACACTGATGAGGCTTCACTGATAGGCACTGATGAGGAGGCACTGATGAGGTGACACTGATGAGGTGGTACTGATAGGCAGCACTGATGGCCACTGATGGGCACTACTATGTGGCACTGATATGCTGCACTTTTAGGCAATGATAGGCAATGGTAGGCTGCACTGATTGGTGGCAATGATGGACACTGATGAGGCTTCACTGATGGGCACTGATGAGAAGGAACTGATGAGGTGGCACTGATAGGGAGCACTGATGGGCACTACTTTGTGGTACTGATATCCGGCACTTTTAGGCACTGATAGGCACTGGTTGGCAGCACTGATAGGTGGCACTGATTGGCAGAACTGGTGGTCACTGATTAGTAGCACTGATGGGCACTGATAGGCAGAACTGAAGGGAACTGATGAGGTGGCAATGATGAGGCGACACTGATGGACACTGATGAGGCTTCACTGATGGGCACTGATGAGAAGGAACTGATGAGGTGGCACTGATAGGGAGCACTGATGGGCACTACTTTGTGGTACTGATATCCGGCACTTTTAGGCACTGATAGGCACTGGTTGGCAGCACTGATAGGTGGCACTGATTGGCAGCACTGGTGGTCACTGATTAGTAGCACTGATGGGCACTGATAGGCAGAACTGAAGGGCACTGATGAGGTGGCAATGATGAGGCGACACTGATGGACACTGATGAGGCTTCACTGATGGGAACTGATGAGGAGGCACTGATGAGGTTGCACTGATAAGGAGCACTGATGGCCACTACTATGTGGCACTGTAATGTGGCACTTTTAGGCACTGATAGTCACTGGTAGGCCGCATTGGTAGGCAGCACTGATAGGTGGCACTGATTGGCAGCACTGATGGGCACTGATAGGTGGCCCTGGTGGGCACTGATTAGTAGCACTGATCAGCACTGATAGGTAGAACTGAAGGGCACTGATGAGGTAGCAATGATGAGGCGACACTGATGAGGCTTCACTGATGGGCACTGATGAGGTGGCATTGATAAGCAGCACATATGGTCACTGATGGGCACTACTATGTGGCATTGATATGCAGCACTTTTAGGCACTGATAGGGACTGGTAGGCTGCACTGATAGGTGGCACTTATGGGCACTGATTGGCAGAACTGAAGGGCATTGATGAGGGGGCAATGATAAGCAGCACTGATGGGCACTACTATGTGGCACTGATATGCAGAACTTTTAGGGACTGGTAGGCAGCACTGATTGGCGGCACTGATGGGCAATGATAGGTGGCACTGGTGGACACTGATTAGTAGCACTGATGAGCACTGATATGTGGCACTGGGTGGCACCAATTAGCACTGGTAGGCACTGAGGCAGGGGCCGATGCCCCCTTAACAGAAGCCAGTTACTGGGTTTATTCTTTTCTCCTCATGCTAAACGTGAGGAGAAAAAAAGCCGCTTACCGGCTTCTGTTTACTTCTGTGATCAGCTGTCATTGGCTGATAGCTGATCATGTGGTAAAGGGCCCGCTGTAATTGGTCTTTTACCCTGTTCTGTGATCAGCCAAGTGGGAAGGACTCAATGATCACAGAGCAGCGCAATCACAGGATGACGTCTATTGACGCCCTCCCGGCGCAGTAAACCTGTGCTGTAGCCGTCATTCGGCTATAGTGCGGGCGGAAAGTGGTTGTCCTGTGAAGCAATAAGAAAAGGGCGCCAGGTGAGTATGAGAAAGAAAACCGAATACAATTTATTCAGTACCACTTACATGTAAATCTTCTGTGAACATGGCTGGTATGGTGTGCTCAGCAAATAGGCAGCGGTCTCCTTTGACTGGTGGGCAGCTGCAGACACAACCTGATGCCTGCCGCGGGAACTGAGGAGAACTGGCGGCGTCCTGAGCTCTCGCACACGCCGCTGACAATGGATCGAAGCACAGATGGGCAGAGGGGGGGGGGGTGGGCAATGCGTTTCCAAGGCCCCACCGCCTTCATCAGAGTCATGTTATACTTACCTGTGCTGTGCAATGGTTATTGTTATACAGTTTGTTGTGTACGGGGCTGTGTAGCCGCAGACCGGTCAGGGTGCCCATGCTGCCCCTTGTCCACAGCCAAAAGTGCCTACAGTGGGCACGTGAGCATCAGAACTGGACCACGGAGCAATGGAAGAAGGTGGCCTGGCCTGGTAAATTACATTTTCTTTTACATCATGTGGATGGCCGGGTGCGTCACCTACCTGGGGAATAGATGCCACCAGGGTGCAGTATGGGAAGAAGACAAGCCGGGAGAGCATTGGGCAATGTTCTGCTGGGAAACCTCGGCTCCTCCCAATCATGTGGATGTTACTTTGGAGTACATGTCTTGATGGGTCAAGGCTGTTTTGACAGCAAAAGGGGGGCCTATGCAATATTAGGTGGGTGGTCATAATGGTATGACAAATCAATGTAAAGTTTTCCCATCGAAACTGGTCTCAGACAAACTCTACCCTCTTACCCCGAAAAAGGGAGAACGTACCCAAATCTCGCCAGAAGAGGCCGCCAGTTACACCTGCAAGCATAGATCCACACACACCCATAATTCAGGCTCAGTATAGGGGATGGCTTTTTAGTATTTATCGCTGAAGAACTTTAACAAGAGAGGGGTTTAGGGTCACAGAATGCTCCAAAATGGTCAATAGCAATAATGGGAAGATAAGATTCTAAACATTCGTCCCTATAGCCGCCTTTCCTGGGTGTAACAGCGAATAGCCAGTATATCTAGGGCTCTACGGCTGCATTCATGCCAGAGCAACAATTTTTTGAGTGTTTTTTTAAAGCATTTGTATGTGCGTTTTTGAGCTTTTGTGTACAGCGTTTGTATGCCCATTTTTGAACTTGGTCTTTTTTTTTTTTTATTAGACCATAGAAAAATATAATTAGTTTCACTGTTTGTTTTTCAGCTTTTTCATCCACTTTTATTAAATGATGTATTTATTTTTGTAAGGGGTTAGTTGTTTATTTATTTATTCACTTATTATTTATTTATTCATTTATTTTCTTAGGTTAGGGGTAAAGACAAGGGGTTAATATTAAGGTTAGGGGTTATGATTAGGGTTATGGGTTAATATCAGAGTTAAGGGTTGGGGTTAGGGTTTTTTATTTATTCATTTATTTGCATTTATTAATTTTATTATTATATTGTTAAATTTTCCGATAGAGAAAAATATAATCTGTCCCCCCCCCCCCCCCCGATTTGACCTACCCCATCTTCTCATACTCCAGCCATACCTGCCCCACAGTCATCTCTACAATTTTTACACCCCCCCCCCCAAAAAAAACACCACCCCCCCCCTCAAACCCAATTACAGCCCTTACACATACATTTATCCAAGAACCCCCCCCCCCACCCCCCACCTTACCCTTTAACACACAACCAACGGATTCAACCAAGACAACCAGCGAGACTGGGGGTCTCAACTCGTACATAAGACACACACACAAAATTACCTAATGAAGGTCAGATGCATACGAATCTTACAACCCCACAGAAGCACCAGAGCCTTATGCCCCGTACACATGTTCCGATTATCGGACCACAAAAGTCGCTTTCGGACAGATCATTCGATAATCTAATCGTTAGTATGCAGCTTTCGACAGCCGAGCACGACAGTCCGTCCAACCAAATCCGAAGGGACAAACAGGAAAACTTTGCTCGGATGACAGCCCATCGTACGACAATCGTGTAGCCAGTACAGTATGCGTCCGATAAAAGTCGTTCGACAAACACCACGCATGATCGGAAACATGAAAATAAACCAGAAGGACACACAGGTCACACGTATTTGACATCATTTAAAATACGTAGCTACGCACGACGGAAGATTGTTCCAGAATTGTACGACAAAAATCTTACACACATTTTGCACTGTTGTATTCGATCTTAGTTGTATGCAACAAAATGTAAACGATCTGTCTTACGATAATCGGAACGTGTGTACGGGTCATTATTCAGCCTATCTTACCAAACCACCCAAAAAACTGAGACAACAACACTCGACATGAACACGCCCCCTTAGAAATCCGTCGAACCATCCTCCGGGAAAGCCAACTCACCACCTGGATTACAATAGAGTCCAAAACCCAACACCCCCATTTAAACGCTACTATATCATACTATGTCGCCACAGTTGACGTACTTGTTTTCTTGACGAAAGATGTAAAGCCTGTGTATCTCTTCAAACCGTTGGATACATGTAACTACTGTCTTGCTTGGACAAATTTGTCAAATTTTCCTTGTTTTTCTTCAATAAAAACGTTATGGAATAAAAATATATATATATATATAATCTGTTTCATCATTTGTTGCTGCGTTTTTCAGCTTTTTCATCATTTTCATTGTCACTTTTTTATTATTATTTATTTATTTATTTGTAAAGGGTTAAGAGTTAGGGTTTTATTTATTTATAATTATGTACTTAGGGTTTTTTATTTTTATTTTTTTATTATTTATTTATTTAGTCATTGCGATTGAGCAGAAAAACCTCATGACAAAAAACACTAAAATGCTCAAAAACCAATCAAGTGTTTCTATGCATTTTTATGGAACAAAAAAAGCGTAAAATAACGCAGCAATCCGCTCGATTCCAGCTACAAAAAAGCTCCGGAACTTTTTTGAGCTTCTGGCATTAGGCTTCAGGCAACATGTAGTGGAGATGTGAACCAACTCCATACAGAATAATATATTTGTTCTCCTCTAGCATTTTGGAGCTTATAAGAGCGGGCCCAGCCCATAAAGCAGCCTCTGGCATAGATCCCTTCTGGAACTTACTCAACTAACAATCCACAGCAAGCTTTTTACTCACCGTGTCCCATGATCTGCATGCCACCCAGCATCCATATTCTCAGTCAGGAAGATAAAAAGATCCTTCTCCAGACCCAGGACTTCAGGACAGTTATGCTATCTATCTATCCATCTTGTTTTCTGTCCTCCTGTTCTCCTTTTTCCTTCCATGCTTCCCAGCATCGGGGTATTTTCCAATGAGTCCTCGCTTCACATTAGGTGGCCAAAGTATGCAAGTTCCAGCTTCAGGATCTGTCCTTCCAGTGATTATTCAGGGTTAATTTCCTTCAGGATTGACTGGTTTGATCTTCTTGCCATCCAAGGGACTTTCAAGAGTCTTCTCCACCACCATAGTTCAAAAGCATCGATTCTTTAGCGTTCAGCCTTCCTTATGGTCCAACTTTCATATCCATAGGTTGCTACTGGCAATACCATAGCTTTGACTATACGGCACTTTGTCGGTAAGGTGATGTCTCTGCTTTTTGTAATGTTGTCTAGGTTTGTTAGGTCAGGACACTCTAGCAAATTCAATCCTTTAGCAGTCTTACCCATGCCTTCACCCCAGCTTCTGTTGAGACCCAACTGCAACCTCCTGTCTCAGAAGCTCTCTCTCCATGGGGCAGCAGCCCCCTAGGAGACTGGATCTCTCCTTGCAAAGGAAAGATACTCACACAGAGCTTTCCAAACATGTATTACCTCCCCAGCCACCTTCTAGATGCCTCTTTCCAGGGATTGGCTGGGGCATGATAAATATTTATACTAGGCATCTGCATCCCCCTGACCTATATTCCGGAAGCTATTTCCAGAAACAGGTGGGAGAAATCAAACACCCAGTGCAGGAGACCCTGAACAGACAAAAACAATCAATCACTGCAAGCAGTAAAACCAAATTTACCCAGCAGCCTAACTAGGAGGCCGTTACATCTTTGACATCACGCAGCCCTCCTATGGAAGCCATCGTAATCGCTGTTGTAGTAAAGACGGGATCGTTTGCAAATGTTGCTTTTCTATTTTGGTTGTGTTAACTACAATAAATGTGTGGGCTGTTGTTGTTTATTTCGGTTCTGCCACTACTCACCCGCTGGGCCAGGTGTCAGCCATTAGTTTTAGCTCGGCACTGTAAGGGACTCACACGCAATCTATGGGCATTTAAAGACCCCAATTAATCTAGATTAATGCACAAAGCCGCTACGGGGCTCGAAATTCGCAAGTCGTTGTAATTAATGGAAAACAAAAGCCAAAATGCCTCCCTAATGAGCCATTGTAAAACTGACCACCGCCATCTCTAATTAGACGCTGCCACACAATCCTTAATCACGATTCCTCTATTATAATGGAGAACTCCATGAGAGATTCAGGCTTTTGCCTTGCCCTTATAACACGGCTATACTTCATGGTGAAATATGAGACTGCTAGAGATGGAAGACCATGAAGATTAGTATACTTGCCTATATATATATATATATATATATATATATATATATATATATATATATATATATATATATATATATATATATAGTGATCAGCATAAATAAGTACACCCCTTTTCAAAAGTACGATTTTAATCAATATCTCAATGAACACAAGAACAATTTCCAACATTTTGCCAAAACTGAGTTTTATAGAACATTTGTTTCGCTCATTACATGAAAGTAAGGTTAATAATATAACTTCGATTACAAAACCCTCAGTTTTACTCAAATTAGTTGATGCAAAAATTAATACACCCCACAACAAAAGCGACTCCATCTAGTATTTTGTACGACCTCCATTATTTGTAAGGACAGCACCAAGTCTTCTAGGCATGGAATGAACGAGTTGGCGACATATTGCAACATCAATCTTTTTTCCATCCTTCAAGAATTACCTCTTTTATAGCCTGGATGCTGGATGGAGAGTGATGCTCAACTTGTCGCTCTCGATTGGGTTTAAATCAGGAGATATTCTTGGCCACTGAATCACGTTCACCCCATTATTCTTCAGAAATGCAACAATGGTCTTAGATGTGTGTGTTTTGGATCATTGTCATGTTAGAAAAGTGCACAACGACCATGGGCACGGAGTGATGGTATCATCTTCTCCTTCAATATAGAGCAGCCCATCTGTGAATTCATGATACCATCAATGAAATGCAGCTCCACTACACCAGCAACACTCATGCAGCCTCACAGAAGGACACTGCCACCACCAGGTTTCACAGTAAGCACCATGTATTTTCCTTTGTACTCCTCACCTTTGCGACGCCATACAGTCTTGAAGACATCACTTCCAAAAACATTTATCTTGGTCTCATCACTCCAGAGTACAGAGTCCCAGTAGTCTTCTTCTTTTTCAGCACGGGCCTTGACAAATTCTAGGTGGGCTTTTTTGTGCATGAGCTTTAGGAGAGGGTTCCTTTTGTGGATGACACTCATGCATGCCATTCCTCTGCATGTCCACATGACCACTGTGATTGGCTGTCACTGCGGTCATATGATCAGGAGCAAGGTTTTGCTGCAATACTCACCTTTGCCAGAGCTGTTCCCTGCAGTAAGTACTCTCTGCCACTAGATGCTGTAAATTTTTAAGGTTGTATGACAGCCAGTACCATTCAACCCATTCAATGTTGAAATGAATCCACCCCCTGGGGGTGCATCAGCACATCAGACTGCGCCCAGAGTATTACTGAATGGTGCTTACAGGTCAATAATGGTCACTACTTGTACACCATCCAGTGCAAGAGTAAGGACCTCCAATTGATATTATATACATTATATATTTTTTCTTTTATATTATTATATTAGTATATTTATTAGTTTTATTATAATTATTATTATTTATTTTTTATAGTATTATTATAATTATTTAAGTTTCGTATTTTTATTATTTTTCTTGTTATATTATATATGTAGAGTATATTGGACAAAAGAGGACATGGCGAAGAGAGAGAGAACTTAGGCCGCGTACACACGCGGGGACTGTTCGCTCAACTTTGTCCGCTGAACAGTGTTTCAGCGGACAGTCCGCTCGTGTGTGGGCTTCAGCGGACAGTTTCAGCGGACAGTCTGACGAACAAAGTTTTTCGGAAATTCCGTAAAACTGTCCGCTGAAACTTAGTTTGAGCGGACAGTCCGCCCGTGTGTAGGCTTGTTCGTCAAACTAAGTTCCGCGCATGCTCAGAAAGGATTTACACGGCGAAGGTTGCATTGCAGTGTATAGGACGTCGTATTTCTAGTCCCGTCGTACGTGCCGTTCACGTCATCGCGCAAGTTTCAGTGGACTGTTCGTTCGTCGTGTGTGGCCAAGTCCGTCCATGCTAATTTTGAGCGGACTGTCCGCTCAAACTGTTTGACGAACAGAGTTGAGCGAACAGTCCCCGCATGTGTACGCGGCCTGAGTAATGCAGGCACGCCAAATTTTAAAGTAAAGAACATTGAGGCTAGACATAATCCACGTAATTTGGTATCTTGAAGTAGAGTAGGGGACCAGAGTAGAGAGCAGGGATGAGCTGGGTATAATGATCCCATTTCAATTTCCGACCATATATTCGGCACCGTCTGGGCAGACCAGAACAGGACCTATCAAAGGTGGGAAGCAAAATAGTATTTAAGAATGTTGGATGCACCTAAACCTCCACAGTGCTTCAGAGAGAAGACCACAGAGCTGGCCACCCGATGTGCTTTATTTCCCCATATAAATGTTACAGTGCTTTGCAAAAGTATTCACCCCCCTTGGCTTTTTACCTATTTTGTTACATTATAACCTTTAGTTCAATGTTTTTTTTTTTATCTGAATTATATGTGATGGATCAGAACACAATAGTCTAAGTTGGTGAAGTAAAATTAGAAAAATATATACATAAAACTATTTTTCAGAAATAAAAAACAGATAACTGGCGTGTGCGTATGTATTCACCCCCTTTGTTATGAAGCCCATAAAAATCTCTGGTGCAACCAATTACCTTCAGAAGTCACATAATTAGTGAAATGATGTCCACCTGTGTGCAATCTAAGTGTCACATGATCTGTCATTACATATAACACCTTTTTGAAAGGCCCCAGAGGCTGCAACACCTAAGCAAGAGGCACCACTAACCAAACACTGCCATGAAGACCAAGGAACTCTCCAAACAAGTAATGCCGCGTACACACGGTCGAACTGTTTGACGTACTTAGTCCGTTGAAACACATTTCAGCGGACAATCCGCTCGTGTGTGGGCTTCAGCGGACTTTTTCAGCGTGCAGTCCGAAGTACTAAGAATTTCGGATTTTCCAAAAATCTGTCCGTCGTACTTTGGTTTCAGCGGACAATACGGTTGTCAGTATGCTAGTTCGACGGACTAAGAATGGCGCATGCCCAGAAAGGATTTACACGGCGGAAGGGTGCTTTGCTGTGTCTTGGACTTCCTATTTCTAGTCCCGTCGTACGTGCTGTATACGTCATCGCGCAAGCTTTCGACGGACTGTTTGTGTATCCGTGTGTGGTCAAGTCCGTTCAGTGGAAACTACGACGGATTGTCCGTCGGATTGTATGACGGACTAAGTACGCCATACAATCCGCTCGTGTGTACGCAGCATAAGGGACAATGTTGTTGAGAAGTACAAGTCAGGGTTAGATTATAAAAAAAATATCCCTAGGAGCGCCATCAAATCTATCATAACCAAATGGAAAGAACATGGCACAACAGCAAACCTGCCAAGAGATGGCCGCACACCAAAACTCACGGGCCGGGCAAGGAGGGCATCAGAGAGGCAGTACAGAGACCTAAGGTAACCCTGGAGGAGCTGCAGAGTTCCACAGCAGAGACTGGAGTATCTATACATAGGACGACAATAAGCCGTACGCTCCATACAGTTGGGCTTTATGGCAGAGTGGCCAGAAGAAAGCCATTAATTCAGCAAAAAACGAAATGTCACATGTTGAGTTTGCAAAAAGGCATGTGGGAGACTCCCAAAATGTATGGAGGAGGGTGCTCTGGTCCGATGAGCTCAAAACTTAACTTTTTGGCCATCAAAGAAAACACTTTGTCTGGTGCAAACCCAACACCTTACATCACCCAAAGAACACCATCCCCATCCCCATGGTGGTGACAGCATCATGCTGTGGGGATGTTTCTCAGCAGTCGGGACTGGGAAACTGGTCAGAGTTGAGGGAAAGATGGATGGTGCTAAATACAGAGATATTCTTGAGCAAAACCTGTACCACCCTGTGTGTGATTTGAGGCTGGGACGGTGGTTCACCTTCCAGCAGGACAATGACCCCAAACACACTGCTAAAGCAACAGTTGAGTGGTTTAAGGGGAAACATGTAAATGTGTTGGAATGGCCTAGTCAAAGCCCAGACCTCAATCCAATAGAAAATCTGTGGTCAGACTTAAAGATTGCTATTCACAAGCACAAACCATCCAACCTGAAGGAGCTAGAGCAGTTTTGCAAGGAGGAATGGGCAAAAATCACAGTGGTAAGATGTGGCGAGCTCAAAGAGACTTATCCAAAGCAACTTGGAGCTGTGATAGCTGCAAAAGGTGGCTCTACAAAGTATTGACTTTAGAGGGGTGAATAGTTATATACATTGACTTTTTCTGTTACCGTATTTTCCGGCGTATAAGACGACCTTTTACACTTAAAAAAACTGAGCAAAAAGGAGGGGTCGTCTTATACGCCGGGTCAGCTGCTGGGATGCCTTCTAGATGTCCGGTAATACTGTATGTAGCTTCGGCTACATACAGTATATACCACTGAACCAATCCCAGTGAGCGATGTATTCAAATGAATACAGAGCCTGCTCGGATTGAAGTAGCAATCTCTGCCAATCCGAGCAGGCTACACACAGTAGCCTGCTCCGATTGGCTTTGAGAGTGAGGCGCGGGCTGATGATGTAACAGCCTCCGCCAATCCCAGCAGGCTTTGTATTCATTAATAGAATACATTGCTCGCTGTGATTGGCTCCAGCACCAGCAAGAAGGAAGAAGGAAATGGCTCTAGCAAGAACGAAGAAGAGGGATATGAAGCGTCGGAAGCCTCGGAATGGGGGGTCGTCTTAAACGGTGAGTATGGGCAAAACATTTTAACTGTGCAGGTTTTTAGGGGGTCGTCTTATATGCCGGGTCGTCTTATACGCCGGCAAATACGGTATTTTGTCCTATTTGTTGTTTGCTTCACAATAAAAAAAAAAAGAAATCTTCAAATTTGTGGGCGTGTTCTGTAAATTAAATGATGCAATTCCTCAAACAATCCATGTTAATCCAGGTTGTGAGGCAACAAAACACTAAAAATGCCAAGGGGGTTGAATACTTTTGCACGGCGCTGTATAAACCATCTTTTAAGAAGCTTTGAGACACGGGCACAAGAACTGCTAATGTTTCAAAGAAGGCCAAGGGTTCTAAACATAAAATAAAAAGCAGTGGGGACAGTGGACATCCTTGCCTAGTGCCATTGGACATCAGAAGGGTCTGCGACAGAAAGGAAGACATTCATATATGAGCAGAGGGTTTGGGGTAAAGGGTATTCAAGGCAGAGACAAAAGGGCCGAAATCCAAAACGAGATAAAGTGGCAAACATATAGGGCCAAGTTAACCGGTCAAATTCTTTTTGAGCATCTAAACTAAGGATTAGTGCAGGGCGAAGTACTCTGTTTAACATATCGATAAGATCTCAGGAGCCATGGGCCAGTGCCGGACAGCATGTAGGGAGACATGGGATGGAACTCCACAAGATGACGAGGCAGAGGATTCCGTCTCACTCTCTGACCTAACTAGATAAGATCACACGTTACTTCAAAAACTGGGCTGTAGCTCAAAGTAAAAAGTAAACTCTTGTGTAGATATAAGAATATATATATATATATATATATATATATATATATATATATATATATATATATATATTATATAACCAATAAAGTAAAGATATGGTGAAATTATAAAAACTGTAAGAAATTGAATTAGTAAAATGATTCCATGGAGGTATCAATACGATGGCATAGCCAAACTAGGAGCCTGGAGGATGACCATATTGGCATCAGGTGGGGAATCTATTGCGACCAGAGCATTGGAGTGCAGAATGTTGAGGAGTAGAGGAGACTTTCTTTGTTGTGCCCTTGACAGGGGTTGAGAGCCTAGAGGGTGCAAAGGGTGAAGGGCAGTGGAAGTAGATCCTCCGCCGGGAGAGGTGGAAGGCCCAGGCCTTTTGAGGAATGCTTCACCTTCATGCAGGTCTCGCAGCACATGCTGTGTTCCATCCTTCATGACACTCAGTTGAAATGGGAAACCCCAATAATAAGGAATTTTGTAGAACTGTGCACTGATGTGCAGTGATGGGACATAGATTGCATCATTTTGCCAAGGTGCTAGGGGAAAGATTTCTGAAGATCTGAACTTTATCTCCTTTGTATTCTGTGTGGGCATGGTTGCAAATTGTTACGGCGACTTTTTGCTATCATAGTAGAAGAAGCACACCACTATATCACTTGGCCTGGCTTCAGCAGGAGGTTTAGGGGCCAGGGATCTATGTGCCCTATCTGGGTGCCAATGGATGTCAGCGACATCAGGAGCCAAATGATTAAATAGTACCAGAAGATAGGATCTTATCTTGTTATCATGCACATTTTCTGATAACCCACGAATGCGAAGGTTTTAGTGTCTCTCCCTATTTTCTAAATCTTCCTGATGCAATTGCAATTGTGACACTGAATGTTTGAGAGATTAATTTTCCTCCTCCAAAACATGCACGTATTGGATCATGCCATCAAACTTAAGCCTCGTACACACGATCGGATTTTCCGACTGGAATTGTCTGTTGGCGGAAAATCCGACCATTTGTACACTCCATCAGACAATTGTTGGCCAACTTTCCGAGAACAAATGTTGGTTGTCAGGTTTATAAATTTGCCACGGACAGTAGTCTGTTGTCGAATTTACTGAGCGCATGTACACAAGTCCGTCGGACAAAAGTCCAAAGCACAACCACACATGCACGGAAGCAAGGACGAGCCGGAAGCGGTCGGTCTTGTAAACTAGCATTCATAATGGAGAATTAACATTCGTGACGTGGAAAATTATGAAATCTCGAAATGCCGCGCACAATTCTCTTCTTCTTTAATGGGATAATTATGAGGCTGCTTTGCTGGTGATACTAATGGAGTTATTGCAAACACATTTTCAAAGGCTTTTTTTTTCTAGTGATATCAAGAATAATATTATTATACTCGTTATTTGTTTTTTTTTGCTGCAAGTTACCACAACACCATTATCCCGTAGTTTTTTAAGATCAAAGATATAACTATCTTGGTGTCCCTTGTTAATTTTACATTATATTTTTTTAAATGTAACTGCCTACTCCCAAACTGTCATTTGAAGTAAAACACATAGCCAAGTATTATTCTCCAAAAAATTGTTATTGTGTATTAAAAAAGAAAACAAATACAATTAGACATGCTATCTGCCAATAGAACTTAACCAAAGTTATACATCCAAAAATATAGAAAATATACCAAATCAAATCATTATTATTCAACCAAAAAATAAAATAAAAGCCTCATGCATGTGTCCTGCTTTTTAATATAGGGGATCAACCATGCCACGAGTTGGTGAAAGCAGGGGTCCGTCATCTGGAGATAATTCCGAAAATCATCCGGATTATTCTCCTGGAGCTCCCGCAGCAAAGGCATATGACATAATTGGTCACAATTATTAAAGCAACCAATTTTTGGTTCAAGAAATCCTCTTCCTCTGTTCTTGGACTGGACTTGGGTCAAAGCAATAACTCCAAGGCCAATAATAAATAACACATTATCTCCTCCAATTCCGCAACATTGCAGGTTGATGAACGGCTATTCATTAACGAACTAAAAAGCGTGAAATGAAAAGCCCGAATCAACACTCACCAAACTTCTACAACACAAAATTAGCAGAAGGAGCCCAAAGGATGGTGCACGACAATTGAACTTCCTCTTTGTAGTCTCGTAGTACGTCTAATACGTCACTACATTCGTGTTTGTTGGCCGACAATTCCTTACCATTTGTATGCAAGACAAGTTTTTGGCCAACGTCCTTCGGACAAAAATCAGAGGCTTTGTCTGAGGAAAATCCAATTGTGTGTACGAGGCTTTAGTCTCCAGCATGTCTGTGCATTCTCCAATCTTGTCTATCTCTCCCCTCAATTCATGGGATCATTTCCCAACCTCCTGGGAGAAATTGCGAGTTAGCTGGAGAAGTAGTGTTTGGAGCTTTTCATCCAGCATCTCAGGGTTTAACAGCGGCTGGGGGCATGAGGTCCACAATACAGGAGGGGTTTTTTGGGAAGAAGACTCACCCATAAGGACTTGGATATGCTTAGCTGGGTCACCCAGAGAAATTGAGACTGGGAATACAGGCCTAGTCAGGAAGTAGTAGGCCGCGGCACGTGATAGGACCGGGAGCACAGCTTTTGATATGCAAATTTTCACCATGGGCTGCCCAGAGGGATCGGGGTCTGATGGCGCTCACCCTCGGAGCTGAACAAGGCTTGTATTGCTGAGCAGCGGTCACGGAGAGCAGAACGGGACTGGAGCTCACTTAAATTGCGTCCACCATCTTGGAAAGCTGCACATGTGCTCCCGTTATATTTTTTGAATATTATTAATTAGTTTTTGTATATGATATTAGTAAATATATTTTAATATTATAGTATTATTAATATTTGTACTATTCTTATTATTTTTATATTTCATTAAATTTTATTTTACTTTTTTGTGGTAGGACCATGTGGTGGTCAGGTAAAGGGTGGGGGTATGGGAATCGGTTATTATGGTAATACTGGAGTTTGATGTTAATTTCCAAGCAACTTTTTATATAACATTTCTTTGTTGGGTTATATGCTGCATAAACTTATTTAAAAAGGTAGAAGACTTTTTTTTTTTTTTTGGTACTTGCCTCTTCAACCCATTAGAATAATCACACATCAGCATGCAGTTGGCAGCAGCCTATTTTATGCAAAAGATGTGAGACCGAGGGAGGTTAAGTCAAATCCTCAGCGATGTTTACCTTTAATCTAGCGAGGAAAATGAGGGCCAATTTTAGGGTCCGATCTCTCTGCCCTCCCTAGTAAAACAGATTGAGTTATAAGTCTGCACAATTTAATCAGAAAACGTATCTTGGGTTTTAGAGGTACCATAAAAACCTTTAGTACCGGAAAAAGTACTAAAGACTCATTGGGGAATTAGAACTGAATTTCGTCTTTTCATGGACAGGTAAGAGGAACGTTGCGGTAGAATGTTCAGGGCATTTTGTAATATATTCAAGGTCATGTTATGCACATCTTGTGTGTGAATACAATGTTACGCATTTGTTGGTATATATAAAGACAACAAATTAGAAATAGTGGTTGGGAGCACAGTAAACAACTTCATGAAATTATTAATATCCTGGAAGGTATCATCCTAAAATATTACACAAGCCAGAGTCCCGAAGGGCAAACAAAAAATGGACTTTGTTTGCTGCTGGCTCTACTTTTTTTTTTTTTTTTTTTTACACTTTGAAGAAATCTTTTGTGATTTCAGATTGTATATATGGCCAACTAACCTTGATATGGTCACCGTTTATGCCAAATCTTCTGGTCTGGGATTCTATATCTGACTTTAGCTTCATAACCAGCGTAGGCTAGAGTTAGGTTAGGCTTCTGTGGCCATGTTGGGATCATAGGCTTAAAGGTCCAGTCTCATTTCCAATAAGAATCTATTAGGGAAAGACTAAAGCACAGAGTAGATCGATTGATTCTGAGTTACAGTTCCTGCCAGTGAAAAGCTCCATTCCAGGCTGGTTGGACAACAGTTGAAGGATCTCCCCATGACTGCAGATTTTCTCCTCGGGTCTCCGACACAAAGACAGGCGCCACATCATCCTCTGGAGCCCCTCCGACTGGAATTTGTTGCAACATTCACCTGAAGATATTTCTATTAACTACTTGCCTACTGGGCACTTTAACCCACTTCCTGCCAAGGTAAATTTTCAGCTTTCAACACTGTTGCACTTTGAATGATAATTGCCCGGTCATGCAGTATTGTACCCATATGACACTTTATTAAAAAAAAAACACAAATAGAGTTTTCTTTTGGTGGTATTTAATCACCACTGAGGTTTTTATTTTTTTGCTAAACAAGTGAAAAAAGACCAAACATTTTGGAAAAAACATTTTTCTGTTATACATTTTTTTTCCTTCACTGTTGTGCACTGATGAGGTGGCACTGATGGGCACTAAAAGACAGCACTGATAAGGAGGCACTGATCAGACTGCACCGATAGGTGACACTGATAGGTGACACTGATGGGCACTGATAGGTGGCACTGAACGGCAATAATAGGCAGCACTGAAGGGCTTTGATAGGCAGCACTGGTGGGCACTGATATGTGGCACTGATAAGTGGCATTGATGGGCACTAATAGGTAGCACTGATGGTCACTAATAATGCGGCACTGATGCAATGGCACCAATGGGCACTGATAGGCAGTATCCCACTGGGATGGGCACTGACGAGCAGCACTGATGAGTCTGCACTGATATGTGGCACTGATGGGCACTGATGATGGGGACTGATATGATGGCACCGATGGGCGCTGATAGGCAGTATCCCACTGGGATGGGCACTGACGAGCAGCACTGATGAGTCTGCACTGATATGCGGCACTGATAGGCACTGATGATGGGGACTGATATGATGGCACCGATGGGCGCTGATAGGCAGTATCCCACTGGGATGGGCACTGACGAGCAGCACTGATGGGTCTGCACTGATATGTGACACTGATGGGCACTGATAGGTGGCACTGATTGTCACTAATGAGGCACTACGCCTGTCAAAGTTGAAAAATTTTGTTGGGGCATCAAGATTTATTTTGGGGTTAAAAAACTCTCAAGCGCTCGCTTTGCACAAACTTTTTTTCTTTTCTTGCCAAGTTTTAATTTCTAGCTGTCCTTTTATAGTGTCACAGTTTAGTTTGCATTAGAGAAGGTAGAACCGCGGCGCTCGAGTGTCATTTGACAGAAAGGAAAGTGCTCTTTTTTTAAAGAATTTATCTTTTCCACATTATTGTCTCAGGAATTCAACAGACAATCAAAATTTTGTGACACGGCTAAGGGAGCTGTGACAGGGAGGTGATAGAAATGCATACAGCAAAGAGGCCGCCTGACCCCGAGATTCCAGCTAAAACTCTTTTAGGTCACAATGAAGCTCAAACACCCGAGCGGCTGTCAGTATCGCGTCTGGGTATTTTTCATGAAGGCAGCGGGGACAATCACAATCTTTATTGAAGTTTTCTCACAAAAAAGTTTTAAATTAAAGGGCACCTACACCCAGGAGAGACATGCCAGCTCACTTTACGTAATGTCAGACCGGTGTGGTACGCGGTGGCTCAGCTGCAATGGTATCTGCAAAAAAAAAGGATGAATATCATTGTCTGTGATGGCTAACCTTGTTTGAGGCACAGAATGGTGTCTGGAAATTGGTGGGCATTTTGGGGGATTTTCTGGTGTGGGAGCAATGCAGAGATTTTTGTAGTTTATATGTTTGCACCAATTATCCTCAAAAACACTAAAGCCCCGTACACACGAGAGGACTTATGTCCGACAGACTTCCGAAGGAGTTCTGTCGGAGTTCTGTCGGAGTTCTGCCGGAGTTCCGACAGAGTTCTGACGGACTTTTCGGCTGAGCGGACTTGGCCACACACAATCACACTAAACTCCGACGGATTCGAACGTGATGACGTACGACTGGATTCGAATAAGGAAGTTCATAGCCAGTAGCCAATAGCTGCCCTAGCGTCGGTTTTAGTCCGTCGGAATAGCATACACACGAGCGAATTTTTCGAAGGGACCGGGTCCGGCGGAGTTCCTTCGGAAAAATTTGAAGCATGTTCCATATTCTAAAGTCCTTCAGACTTTGGCGAGTCAAAAGTCTGTTGCAGCCCACACACGATCGAATAGTCTGACGGAATCAGTCCGTCGGACTTTGGATGTTGAAAAGTCCGCTCGTGTGTACGGGGCTTTAAGCCTAACTCCAGCTTTCTTAAAAGAAAAAAAAAAAAAAAAAGCCCAGCCACTGCTATAATAAAAAATAATATTTGGCTGCAGTACTTGCCTTCTCTCTGGTGATGTCCTCCACTCTGATCCAGTAGCAGTTTTCTTCTGAGTGATGCCCAGCTGTTTCTAAAGGCAAAGCTCAGGCACTTCTGAGGGCCATGTTGGATTTTGCCACTAAATCTGGCACACACATATTCCTATTGGCCCATTAAATGGGTTAGCCAAATACAAATGTGCACAAAGTAGTTAAAGGGAAGTTACTTCTGCAGGAAGTACCAGAGAGTTGACTGTCAGAACAATATGACATCTGGCCATAACAGTAGGGTTTTGGAGAATGATGCAGGTGTGCTCCCCTCTAGATCCATCTTTTGCCACCAAAAAGCCCTGACCCGTGGAGGCATGGACTTCACTAGACCTCTGAAGGTATGCCGTGGTATCCAGCATCAGGATGGCAGTAGCGGATCCTGCAAGACCTGTAAGTTGGGAGATGGGGCCTCAATGGATCGGACTTATTTTTCCAGCACATCCCACAGATGCTTCGTTGGATTGAGATCTGGAGAATTTGGAGGCAAAACCAGAACCTCAAACGTGTTGTGTTCTTCAAACCATTTTTGAACCATATTTGCAGTGTGTCAGGGCGCATTATCCTTCTGAAAGAGGCCACTGCCGTTAGGGAATACCATTTTTCTGAAGGGGTGTACTTGGTCACCAACAAAGTTTAGGTAGGTGGCGCGTGTCTAGTGGCATGAATAGAAGTGCCCAAGGTTTCCCAGCAAAAAAAAATTACCCAAAGGATCACACTGCCAAATTTCATTTGGGTACAGCGTTGTATGACTGCGCAATTGTCATTCAAATCTGACAGCGTTGAAAGGTGAAAATTGGTCTGGGCAGGAGGGGGGTTTAGGTGCTCAGTAAGCAAGTGGTTAATAGATGGAAAGTTGAAAAAAATGACAGAAGGTCCACTTTAAGAACATTTTATTGAGACTTCGGTAATAAAAACTCACAAGATGGTAGATAAACATGTGCCTATAGAGTATGGTGATAAAACCTCTGTGTTGCCGCCCTGTGTATTCCTCCTGCAGCGATGGAAAGGCTGGCGGCGATGGAAAGCCATGTCAGGTACTCTGAAGGTATCCCGGGAACTGCCTCTGGCCGGTGTGAGGAGCATGCTGAAATCAGATGACGTCTGTGACGGGGGGCTGTCGGCAGGCTGCTACAGGCTACGTGCTCCTTTCCATCGCTGCAGATGGGAACACGGAGGTTTTCTCACCATACTCGATGGGCACATGTTTATCTACCATCTTGTTTTTATTACTGAAGTCTTCATATAATGCTCTTAACCACTTCCCACCCGGCCAATGCACATATACGGCCGGGTGGGAGCCGTCTACTTCTGATAGGACGTTCAGGAACGTCCTTCAGAAGGATCGCGCCGCTGCGCGCGCGCGATCCTGATGTGCTCGTGTCACCCGGACACGGCGCATCTCAGATCGGCAGGAGGGCTCTGTGATTGGCCCTCCTGATCACATGACGGCCGTGTCCAATCACGGCCGTCATGTGATGTAAACAAACAGCCGGTTGCTAGGCAATCGGCTCCTCCTCTCCTCACACAGAAGTCATCGCTGAGGAGAGGAGAGCAGATCGCTGCAGCCGGCTGATGATCAGTGAGTATGAGCTGTTTTTACAGCTTTTTACTCACTGATCACCAGTCTAGTGTACACACAACACACCACACAGTATAAACACAGTCCCCACATATGTCCCCAAAATACACATGTCCCCAAATAATAAAAACACATGTCCCTAATACTAAAAACATGTCCCCCACATATGTCTCACTAAAATCACATGTCCCAATGATTATCTGCACACATATGTACATGATCATTTGCGTACATATGTCCGTGATCACACAAACCAATTATTATACACTTAACGGAATTTTTTTTACCAAAAACATGTAGCAGAATACATTTTGGCTTAAATTTATGACAAAATTTGATTTTATTGGATTTCTTTTCAAATAGAAAAAAGAAAATATTGTTTTTTTTCCAAATTTCCGAATTTTTTGCGCTTATATCGCAAAAAATAAAAAACGGAGTCGTGAATAAATACCACCAAAATAAAGCTCTATTTGTGCGAACAAAATGATAAAAATTTAATTTGGGTACAGTGTAGCATGACCGCGCAATTGTCACTGAAAGCGCTAGAGCGATGAAAGCTGAAAATTGGGCTGGGAAGGAAGGGGGCGAAAGTGCCCTGTATTGAAGTGGTTAAATACCGTACTTAGATGGCGCTTCCCTCTTTTCTGTGTGGACACGGGTCAGCATGGGCACCCTGACTAGTCTGCGGCTATGCAGCCTCATACATAGAGAACTGCATTTTTTTCTCCTTTTCTCCAACATACATGGAATAAAAAGTGAGGAGCAATGAACCTTGTCCGATGCGTTTCATCCTACTAGGACATCTACAGGGGCATTTGATTTATTAATCGTGATCACTTTTTATTCCATGTATGTTTTTTTTTTAAATACACCTACTTTTTTTAACCTGCACTATTGGAGCCCCCCCTTTTTTTCTCTACATACCGTGTTCGGATGCGAGTTACGAGTTTGTGGTGTTCCATTTGGGCTACCTGCTCTTCCAGTTCGGTTGATTCCTATGAGGTTCCTTGGAGATACCACCTGAGATCCCTGGTCCCTTCAATTGTTCGGTAGATTCATCGATCTGGATACCCATGCTCTAATGATTTGGTGTCGTTGACATCCGGGTCCACCAGTGTCGGTAAGAGTATTTATTCTTATCAATCTAGAGGGCATTCACCATTTTTGATGTCTCACATATAAGCTTTTCACATACATTTATCTGAGGATTATCACCTTATGGTTGTGGACTTATGTTGGGTTTTCCTTTTCAGGATCTGATTTTTGCTATTGGACTCATTTTTGTTCTCATCCATTTCACTATGTTGGACTTTTATTGAATGTTTATTAGAATATTGATAGTTTTTGTGTGCACTTTTACTGTATACTAGTTTTAGCGCTACATTTTATTTACGTTCTTGATTGGCTTCTAGTTGTATTAATTTCATCCAAATATGAAAATTGGTTTAATCAGCTATGTGGTCATATATAAGACACATGAAAATTCTTTAAAGATACAGTTGCAAAAAAAGTAAGTGAACCATTTTGGAATGATATGGATTGAGTCCCAACAATAGACAATCACAGTCTGCTTAAACGAATAACACAAAGAATTAAATGTTACCATGTTTTTTTTATTGAACACACCATGTAAACATTCACAGTGCGGGTGGAAAAAGTATGTGAATCCCCTAGACTAATGAGATCTCCAAGAGCTAATTGGAGTGAGGTGTCAGCCAAATGGAGTCCAATCAATGAGATGAGATTGGAGGTGTTGGTTACAGCTGCCATGCCCTATAAAAAACACACACCAGTTCTGGGTTTGCTTTTCACAAGAAGCATTGCCTGATGTGAATGGCGCCTCGCACAAAAGAGCTCTCAGAAGACCTACGATTAAGAATTGTTGACTTGCATAATGCTGGAAAGGGTTATAAAAGCATCTCCAAAAGCCTTGCTGTTCATTAGTCCATGGTAAGACAAATTGTCTATAAATGGAGAAAGTTCAGCACTGCTGCTACTCTCCCTAGGGGTGGGCGTCCTGTAAAGATGACTGCAGGAGCACAGCGCAGACTGCTCAATGAGGTGAAGAAGAATCCTAGAGTGTCAGCTAAAGACTTACAAAAGCCTCTGGCATATGCTAACATCCCTGTTAGCGAATCTACGATACGTAAAACACTAAACAAGAATGGATTTCATGGGAGGATACCACAGAGGAAGCCACTGCTGTCCAAAAAAAACATTGCTGCCTGTTTACAGTTTGCACAAGAGCATCTGGATGTTCCACAGCAGTACTGGCAAAATATTCTGTGGACAGATGAAACCAAAGTTGAGTTGTTTGGAAGAAGCACACAACGCTATGTGTGGAGAAAAAGAGGCACAGCACACCAACATCAAAACCTCATCCCAACTGTGAAGTATGGTGGTGGGGGCATCATGGTTTGGGGCTGCTTTTGCTGCGTCAGGGCCTGGAGGGATTGCTATCATCGAAGGAAAAATGAATTCCCAAGTTTATCAAGACATTTTGTAGGAGAACTTAAGGCCACCAGCTGAAGCTCAACACAAGATGGGTGTTGCAACATGACAACGACCCAAAGCGTAGAAGTAAATCAACAACAGAATGGCTTAAACAGAAGAAAATAAGCCTTGTGGAGTGAGTGGTCCAGTCAGAGTCCTGACCTCAACCCGATTGAGATGCTGTGGCATGACCTCAAGAAAGCGATTCACACCAGATATCCCAAGAATATTGCTGAACAGAAACAGTTCTGTAAAGAGGAATGGTCAAGAATTGCTCCATCCTGACCGTTGTGCACGTCTGATCTGCAACTACAGAAACGTTTGGTTGAAGTTATTGCTGCCAAAGGAGGTTCAACCAGTTATTAAATCCAAAGGGTTCACATACTTTTTCCACCTGCACTCTGAATGTTTACATGGTGTGTTCAATAAAAACATGGTAACAATTAATTCTTTGTGTGTTATTAGTTAAAGCAGACTGTGATTGTCTATTGTTGTGACTGTTGTTGATGAAGATCAGATCACATTTTACCACCAGTTTGTGCAGAAATCCATATCATTCCAAAAGGGTTCACATACTTTTTTTTTGCAACTGTATTCTCTGAATCTTGGTGCAAGAATAGCCCTCTATGTAGCATTTCAGCCATAGATTGCAAAATCTCTCGATTCCCTAATCAACACAGTCAGTGTAGATGGGGGAAGCCATCCTGCTGAGATATTTTCCCGGGGTTGGGACACACAGTAACTCCACAGGATGGATTCCCCCATTTACCGTGTTGATGGGGAATCAAGAGATTTTGCAAAATATATGGTCAGAATGCTACATAGAGGGATATTCTTGCACCAAGGATCACAGAATATAAAAAAATGGGAAAGGAGGAGGGGATTATTAAGGTGCCAAGAAAATTACATACACAACAAATTTAAAAAAAATATAATTTATTTTATTACATCAAAATAAATTACAAAATAAGAATACAAAAAAAAACATAAAGTTATAGGGAGCGATATACAAACAATGGAAGGCCTAGTTGGTGCACTGAAACGTTATAATTTTTTGAAGGGGGGATTATGGTGTGGGGGGTCATTTTTCAGGGGTTGGGCTTGGCCCCTTAGTTCCAGTGAAGGGAACTCTTAAGGTGTCGGCATACCAAGACATTTTGGACAATTTCATGCTCCCAACTTTGTGGGAACAGTTTAGGGATGGCCCCTTCCTGTTCCAACATGACTGCGCACCAGTGCACAAAGCAAGGTCCGTAAAGACATGGATGAGCAAGTTTGGGCTGGGGGATCTTGACTGGCCTGCACAGAGTCCTGACCTTAAATCAACAGAACCCCTTTGGAAGGAATTAGAGAGAAGACTGCGAGCCAGGGCTTCATGTCCAACATCAGCGCCTGACCTCACAAATGAAAGAACGGTCAAACATTCCCATAGACACACTCCTAAACCTTGTGGACGGCCTTCCCAGAAGAGTTGAAGCTGTTATAGCTGCAAAAGGCAGAGCCAACTCAATATTGAACCCTACGGACTAAGACTGGGGTGCCATTAAAGTTCATTTGCGTGTAAAGGCAGGTGTCATTCGGCATCAGTGCCTGACCTCAAAGATGCTTTTCTGGAAGAATGGTCAAACATTCCCATAGACACACTCCTAAACCTTGTGGACGGCCTTCCCAGAAGTGTTGAAGCTTTTATAGCTGCAAAGGGCGGAGCCAACTCAATATTGAACCCTACAGACTAAGACTGGGGTGCCATTAAAGTTCATTTGCGTGTAAAGGCAGGTGTCATTCGGCATCAGTGCCTGACCTCAAAGATGCTTTTCTGGAAGAATGGTCAAACATTCCCATAGACACACTCCTAAACCTTGTGGACGGCCTTCCCAGAAGTGTTGAAGCTTTTATAGCTGCAAAGGGCGGAGCCAACTCAATATTGAACCCTACGGACTAAGACTGGGATGCCATTAAAGTTCATGTGCGTGTAAAGTCAGGCGTCCCAATACTTTTGTTAATATAGTGTATATAAAACATTAAAAATAAGTGCCCATACTATTTGAAATCCAGTAATGCGCTGTCTCACCCTGCTCTGCACATGCTCAGTTGCTCTCCATTTTTTGACATTGTGTGGAAAATCAGAACCACTAGAGGCCAATCTACTGAGAGTCGTGATTTACTGCTGCTCAGGAGCTCTGGGCTTCAGCAATAGGGAAGCCTCTGACAAGAAGGAACAGGAGCAATGATGGAGGCAATTTACAGCACACACTGATTTTGGTAGCATAATTATTAATGTGTGGAATGTATTGTATGTTATCTGCTAAAGAACAAAAAAAAATATATATATATCTATATATATATATATATATATATATATATATAATTTTTTTTTTTTTTTTTTTATCAAGTTGTTATATGTAAAGTTCTGCTTTAACTCTTTAATAGCATGCATGATTAACTTCGGGACTGTGTTTTCCTCGCAAGGACAAAACCATTGTTTATATGTTTTATCCAGACAGAAGTGAATGGATGTTCTTCCTGTATCTCCTTCAACTCTCGTCTTTCCTCGTTATTTTCTTAAGGCAGGCAAAGCTCCCATCATCGCTGTAAAGTATAGTAAACATTTATCTACAGCTCTTTGCAATCATTAAAATTATCACCTTGTACTTCCCCGGCTTGATGACCTTCAGTCGTATTATAGAAGCGGCTTTGTTGAGTATATTTTTTTTATATACAATATGTCATCATCTAGATATTTTAAATTAATCTGTATATATATATATATATATATATATACACAGTAATTCTGCTGACATTTGCCCCCTCCTGGTTTCTGTTGCATGACAGACCATATGGAGAGACTTTTAGCAGTCAATGCGTTTGGCATCTGCGCCTGCTGAAATGTGGTCACTCTATTGACCTGTACAATGTGTGCTATGAATTTAATAAAAATTCCAACCAAAGAGTTTGAGATTACAGATATTGATTTAAAACCTGCTGAGCTTTTAGCTGAGATTTGAACATTTATCAGAGAACTGCAGCTTTACATTGCCTAAAAAAAAATGAAAAATCAGAATAAAATGCATTAAAATGTTAACAAAATATGTGAATGCTAAGTGCCAACCAAACATCTATCGCTGTTGCAGAGGCACTTTTTTTTTGTGTGCAATATAGCCCTTTAGGCATGCAAAATGTATACTCGTGTTACACCCTGGTCCTAAACAGGGCTGCTAATAAATCTAGTTGTGCTAGGTGGTAACTAGCCTGGGTAATTGGTAGGTTGGTTGTCAGAAACCATGAACCAGACCGAGACAGAAGTGCAATTAAAGAGGAAGTAAACCCTGATGGGTTTACTTCCTCTTTGATTCCCTGCAAAGGTAAAGCATAATGGACTACTATGCATCGCATAGTAGTCCATTATGTGTCACTTACCTGACATGGGAGCCAGCGAAGTCACCGCTGTCCCCTGTAGTCCGGAGCCTCCATCTTCTTGGTGGGTCTCGCTGCTCCGGCGCTGTCATTCGTCGGAGCCGCAATGATGTCACGGGAGCCCCCACTCACGGCAAATATCGCCGTTAACTGCGGCGCGCTCAGTGCGCCTGTGCGCCGCTGTCTACGGCGCATGCGCCGTAGACAGCAATGCCTGTCTTTCGGCAAATATCTCCTAAACCGTGTAGGTTTAGGAGATATTTCTTGGACCTACAGGTAAGCCTTAATCTAGGCTTACCTGTAGGTCAAAGTTGGTTGTAAGGGTTTACAACCACTTTAAATCACACTTGTTTATTAATAAAAAATAAAAAGGTAAATAGAGTAAGCTTAGTCAAAGCATAGCCAGAGTCCAGTAACCGGATCGAGTGGTCAGCCGGTCCAGAGTTCAATAACCAGATCGGGTAATCAGCCAGGCCAGAAGTCAGGGATCCAAGTGGAGCAACAGCAAGCAGGATAAGGAGCCAGAAGGGATGTCAGCAAGCCAGTCTTTAAACAGAACCGCAGGAGATGGTTTCTTGTGATGTGACCAAGGCGAAGGCAGAGATGAAGTGAGCTGGACAGCTTTAAGTAGGCAGGTCAGACGAGCAGGGTCAGGAACAGCTGGGTGACTGTGGAGAGAGATGAGAGCTGGCAATTAGCCAACAGCTGAGCAGCCAGCTCAGAGAAGGAAGAGTTAAGCCAGCCCTGACATTGATCCACTGATTCCTGTCTGAAGTCTGAGTTTGGTATAGTCTCTTACATCTGTCAATAGGTGGCACTGTTGCTTTTGGCATTAGAAGGATGGATTACCACAAATTCAGGTAATGGGTAACTAGGTTGTCTCAGCCAATCAGCAGGAGTTTCTTTAACCGCTGTGTATGCTGGGATAGGCTATTTATTTGGGTGGAGTCAGGCGATCAGGGTTTTTCCCATCCAGGGCTGAGGCCTGGGTGGGTGTGTGTGTAGAGAAGCTCCTGGTTTCAAGGCCTAAAGCCTGAGGCCTATCCAGGAGGCATGCTGGCTGATGGGTCCACTACTCAAGGCCTATCCAGCAGTTCAGGGTTCTGCACAGGAGGAGCAGCCAAGGTTAAGCCCAAAACCAGATGTGTGGAACCACATGTGTTAGAGGCTAGGCCTGAAGTGAGCCTTTTCGTTGTCGGAGGTAAAGGAGAAGTGGTTGCCACAAAGGGACGACCACTCCTGTTACCGGAGGCAAGTTTGGAAGGGATGCTGTTCTGAAGGAGCACCAGAGCAGACGCTTTACCGGGGTCAGTGAAGTGGTGGGAAAGCTTCAGTAGAGACTCATCCTGGAAGGCAGCGGGCAGCTGTTAGTAAAGCTTGAAGGTGTATGGTGGGTAGGTGTAAGTAAAGCTTGAAGATAAAGTACAGCGGTTAGTTGTGGGGGAACCTCGAGAATCCAGCGGGTGGCCGAGAGTCCAAGAAGTCTAGTGAGAGACAGCGAGCTGAGACGAAGGATCTACAGTAAGATACTGTGCGTTAAACTGGAAGATCTACAGTAGGATACTGTAAGAGAATTTGTTGCCATAGGAGACAGCGGTTGCCACAAAATACAGAATGCTGCATTCAGCTTAAAGGCTCTCATTCTGCCTAGTTTTACTTTTGTCTGCAAAGTTTGCCTTAATTGCTATTGCATTTCTTTAAGGGTGTCCTGTGCCCTAAACCCTCTCTCCCCAATGTTCTTGTTGAGAGAAATAAAACTCTCTCTTTGTTCATTTTTTACAAAAAGTGACTGGCGCCCAATCCTTTCAACTTGCACCACACCCACTATGCCTAGTAACCTGCACCCTGAGGAGGAATGTCAGTTCTCCCTGGCTCTGGGGGTCACCATCAGGCCCTTGGAAGTTGGGGAGAGCGCCACACTCAAAAATGGGGTCCAGTTTAGCATGCCTTAACCACTTCAGTACCAGGAACTTTACCCCCTTCTTGCCCAGGCCAATTTTCAGCTTTCATCGCTGTCAAACTTTGAATAACAATTGCGCGGTCATGCAACGCTGAACCCATATGACATTTTTATCATTTTGTTCACGCAATTAACATTTTGAAAAAAAAAAAACGTGTTTTTCTTTGTTGTTGTTATAAAATTTGCCAATAATCTGGATTCTTTGTACGTTTATTGACCAAACCAATGTAAGGGTCGGGGACCCAACGTCAGCCAACGATATACATAGTTCACTGCTCAGTAGCACCTTGAATAACAGGGCTCCTTCTAACAGTAGTGCTGTTATTGAGGTGCCTGTTTGGACCTGCCATCGTGGGTGTTTGTATCACTGAACTCCCAGAGAGTATGAGAGTCTACAACTCCCAGCAAGATCAGGAATGTGTAACCCTAAGGACAGGGGCAGAAACACTGCTATTTGGGAGTATACAGTGCCTCAAAAAAGTATTCATACCCCTTGAAATTTTCCACATTTTGTCATGTTACAACCAAAAACATAAATGTGCTTTATTGGGATTTTATGTGATAGACCAACACAAACTGGCACATAATTGTGAAGTGGAAGAAAAATGATACCGTAAAACCTTGATTTGAGAGTAACTTGTTTTGAGAGCATTTTGCAAGACAAGTGTAGCACCCTCTACCAATTAGACATGTGCATTTCGTTTCGTTCCGATTCGAAATTCGGACAAATTTTCATTATTCGGACATTCGGATGCATCCGAATTACCGAATTACAATGCTAACAAATTCAACAGAATTCGGCCGAAATTCGACTCAATATCGGATTCGAAATGATTTCAACATGATTCGAAATTATTTCAACCGCATTCGAAAATATTTTGTGACCCGACTTTAGGGCCATGTATCTCGGGTTCACTTAGTGCTAGAAACGAATCCAAATTTGGATATGTTGTAGTGCTAGTACTATTGTGTTTGCATACCAAATTTGGAGTTTCTAGCACAAAGTGATCCCGAGATGCATGGCCCTAAATTCGGGTCACAAAATATTTTCGAATGCGGTTGAAATAATTTCAAATCATGTTGAAATCATTTAGAATGCGGTTGAAATAATGTCGAATCATGTTGAAATCATTTCGAATGCGGTTGAAATAATTTCGAATCATGTTCAAATAATTTCGAATGCGGTTGAAATAATTTCGAATCATGTTCAAATAATTTCGAATGCGGTTGAAATAATTTTGAATCATGTTCAAATCATTTTGAATGCGGTTGAAATAATTTCGAATCATGTTGAAATCATTTCGAATCCGGTAGAAATATTTTCGAATTTGGTTGAAATATTTTCGAATGTGGCCGATTTTTCGAATTCGGTAGAAAACTAAACGAAATCCGAAAACGAATTTAAGGAAGTTAACGAATATAACTAAACGAAATTAATGAATTAACGAATTAAAACGAAACGAAACTAAACAAATGTTTTCCTTTTGCACATGTCTACTACCAATAGGTAGGTGCTAGTAATAGGATTTTTAATAGAAAGACTATCAGTACAAGTCAATTTAGGCAGGCCTATGCTGCAAGCTAAGCCTGTCTGTTTTGATCTGGGGGCTGGGAGTGGTCAGAGTAGTAGTGGGTGTGGCCACCTGTGCTCTAGTTCTGAGGCGCCTCCCCTGCTTCCAGGGAGAATGTCAATATTTTTGATCAGTGCAGCCTGGGCTGAGACAAACTACATATATACGGAAAGCACAGTGTGGTCCAAATCCTCAGGATTGGCTTGAGAAAGAGGTGTGGGCCTCGAAACATGTTGCCACACCACCTAAAGTCACTTCATGTTTCATGACTTCCTGTCCTCGCCTGCGCTCCATCGTTCCACGCGGGCTCCTTCCTGTTTCCTGTCCTGAGCTTACCTGGTCAACCTGGCTACCACACTCCACCCCTTGCAGCAGCTTGAGATCCTGGATGCTTCCTCCCCCCCCCCCCCCCAGCTGCAGGTTCCACCAATAAACATAAAGGAGCAAAAACTTTTTTTTTAAGGTTACTGTGTTAGTCATCCAAACTTTTCTTTCTTTTTTTTTTTGGAAATAAAGAGCTATTTATTTTAGATTGTTGAAGAAATAGCCTGAAAACCCAGTGTTATCTTTCAAAGCAAAGAATTATTGATTGGCCACTGACATTACTAATGTGCCCACAGAGCACTTTTAGCATTTGTGAATATTTCTTTTTTTTTTTCATTTCAGCTGACAGATCGATTTCAAATCTTAGTTTAAATGTTAAAAAAAAAAAAAGAAGAGAGAAAAAAAAGACTGAGATGTCTAAAGCCCTATTTGTTTATTTGGACAGCAGACAAGTAATTCTCTAAATAAACATTCTCTTACTCTATTATAAATATTATTGCTTTTATTTTTTTTAATGTTTTAATTCTATTTTAATACTTTTTTTTTTTATATTATTATTATTAGTATCATAATTATTCATCTCTTGCTGCCCATATAATGCCTATGTGTGGCATCAAAAAAGGTGGCACCTATGTGTCTATGGAGAGCATAGGTCTCTCTGCTGAGAGCTATGGCCAGATTTAGATCTTGGGGAGGGGGCCCGGGGTACTTCAGTTTCGGGGGGAGGCTCTCATATGCAGAATTGGTTTACATTCTCAATGACAGTCACAGATTTTTAAAATGCATGACACAAGATGCATCATGCTCTGGGTTTTTTTTGCCTTCCTCTGGATCAACTGTGGGTATAGAATTGGGTATATGGGATTGTATGATATTATTATTATTATTTAAAAAATTTTTGTGGTTGAACTAGACGGACTTGTGTCTTTTTTCAACCTGACTAACTATGTAACTAAGTAACAATGTCATGAGGTCACCTGTGCAGATGCACGCACACAGCCACAGTCATAGTGCTCTATGTGTGGTTTGCTGGAGCTGCCAAAATTAGTTTTTAAAAATGAAACAATAAACCAATCCAGAGTAAAAGTTTTTACAGATGATGGCCAACAAAATGTTACTTCCCAAGATACTTTTAATAAAATATTTTTTTTTTATTATTAAATATTTCATATTTTATTGTTGTTTATTGTTATTGATTATATCATTATTTTTTCTATGTAGTATAATATTATTTTAGGATAAAAGGCATCCAAAGGCAATTGTCCCTTTTGCCCCCCCCCCCCCCCCCCCCCGTAAAAATCCAGCACTACATAGAGCACGCTCACGGCACACCCCCAGCACATTGACTGAGCTATCAAAGATGGCTCTTCATCTTTACTAATGATTGGGAACTGGCAGGATCACCGCCCGATCATCTGAGCACTGTAACAGCCAAGTACAGTGGTTACATGACTAGGCAAACCTTCCGGGTATAATAGTCCAGTTAACTAATTCCCGAGCACTCTATAGCCAAAAGATGGCTACAGCGCGTTTGTACAGTTCTGCGGAGAGCGTCTGTGGACGTTCTCCCAGAACCACGCCTACTGCGCACCCCCTGGGCCGCCTATCAGAGTCCTGATTATCATTGCAGCCCCATCAGTGCCAATCAGTACCCATTACTGCAGCCTATCAGTGCCCATAAGTGCAGAGAATCAGCGCCGATCAGTGCCACCTATCAGTGCCCATCAGCAGGGCCGGGACAAGGGGTTGGCAGGAGGGGCGGCTGCCCCTGGCGCAATGGTTTATTGCAGGTTGCCATCTTTGCCCTGGGCGCTGGATGACCTTGTCCCGGCACTGCCCATCAGTGCCACATATCAATGCTGCCTTATCAGTGCCCTTCAGTGCGCCCCATCTTTTTTCGTTTAGCAAAAAACCCAGTGGTGATTAAATACTGGCAAAAGCAAGCTCTATCTGTCTCAAAAAATGATAAAAATGGCATATGGGTACAGTGTCACGCGACCGCGCAATTGTCATTCAAAGTGTGGCAACACTGAAAGCAAAAAATCGGCCTGGGCAGGAAGGGGTTGAAAGTGCCCGGTATTGAAGAAGTTAGGCTGAGTTCCCACCACTGTGAATTGCAAGCGGGATCCCCATATCCAATTCGCAATAGCAGGAGATTTAGCCCTTGTACACACGGTCGGAGATTCCGACAACCAAATCCGTCGGATTTTGTCCGAAACTGTTGCATACACACGGTCGGACAAAGTTGTCGGAAAATCCGATTGTTCAGGGCGTCATGACGTTATTTCGTTACGATGGGACTACGTTCAGGCTAGTAGCCAATAGCTTTGATGTAGGAATTTGATCTGAGCATGCGTGGCACTTTGTCCGATCGGAATTCTCTACACATGATCGGAGTATGTCCGATCGGAGCATTTTGTTGGAAAATAATTCCGGCAAGTTGGAAAATTTGGTCCGACGGAAACAGTCCGATGCAGACCACACACAGTCGGAATATCCGACAAAACGCTCCGATCGGACACATTCCGTCGGAATCTCCGATCGTGTGTACAAGGGCTTAGACTGGCTCTCTATGGTTCACATACCTCCGCAGCAGGTCCGGTTCATTTTGCAGAAAAGTGCTCTGCGTCTTTTGGTCCATTTCAGGTCTGCATTCAGCTCACAAATTCAGGCTAAAATCGGACCTGAAACTGTGAACCAGCATGCACCGGGCCCCTGCTGTGAGACGCATGTGGCTCATATGTGAACCGAGTCTTAAAGGGATACCAGTTTTCAGTGAGTTTCTATGTGGATTATTTCCTCCCTATCACATCTGAGCAGACCATGTGACTATAGAGTCACACATGTGGGCATATACACAGTGGAAAAAGACAGCCCACTTCCTCCTTCCTCCTCCACCAACCAGCTAAATACAAAGGGGGTGGGATATTACGTCCTGATTGATGGAGGCTTCACCTCTCTGTTATTCTAAGACACAGGCTAGAGGGGCGTGACATAGCCTGTGACTGGCAAAAATCGTCCCACACCATGTAATTGCCAAAAAATAATTATTGTCATGTTGGAATACTGCCCTGCGGCCCAGTCTCTGAAGGGAGGGGATCATGCTCTGCTTCAGTATATCACAGTACATGTTGGCATTCATGGTTCCCTCAATGATCTGTAGCCCCCCCAGTGGCGGCAGCACTCATGCAGCCCCAGACCATGACACTCCCACCACCATGCTTGACTGTAGGCAAGACACACTTGTCTTTGTCCTCCTCACCTGGTTGCCCCCACACACGCTTCTCACCATCTGACACCAAATAAGTTTATCTTGGTCTCATCAGACCACAGGACATGGTTCCAGTAATCCATCTCCTTAGTCTGCTTGTCTTCAGCAAACTGTTTGCGGGCTTTCTTTTGCATCATCTTTAGAAGAGGGTTCCTTCTGGTAAAACAGCCATGCAGACCAATTTGATGCAGTGTGTGTACTAACAGGCTGACCCCCCACCCCTTCAACCTCTGCAGCAATGCTGGCAGCACTCATACGTCTATTTCCCAAAGACAACCTCTGTATATGATGCTGAGCACGTGACCTCAACTTCTTTGGTGGACCATGGCGAGGCCTGTTCTGAGTGGAACCTGTCCTGTTAAACGGCTATATGGTCTTGGCCACCGTGCTGCAGCTCAGTTTCAGGGTCTTGGCAATCTTCTTATAGCCTAGGCCATCTTTATGTAGAGCAACAATTCTTAATTTCAGATACTCAGAGAGTTCTTTGCCACGAGGTGCCATGTTGAACTTCCAGTGACCAGTATGAGAGAGTGAGAGCGATAACACCAAATTTAACACACCTGCTCAATCGCTGCGATCGGGTCACAGAGCTGAAGAACGAGGAGAGATCGGTGTAAACAAACCTCTCCCAATGCTTCCTACTGAGCCTGTCACCGATCGTCTGTTCCCTGTTATAGGGAAAGACGATCAGTGACGTCACATGCCAAGCCACGCCCCCCAACAGTAAAAAAAACACACACACACACATCACACATAATCCCTCCCCGTCCTCTAGTGGTTAACTCCTTCACTGCCAGTGTCATTTACACAGGAATCAGTGCATTTAAATAGCACTGATTGCTGTATAAATTACAATGGTCCCAAAAATGTGTCAAAAATGTCCGATGTGTCCGCCATAATGTCGCAGTCACAATAAAAATCGCTGATCGCTGCCATTACTAGTAAAACAAAAAAAATATTAATAAAAATGCTATAAAACGATCCCCTATTTTGGAAACGCTATAACTTTTGCACAAACCAATCAAAAATCGCTAATTGCGTTTTTTTCTTACCAAAAATATGTAGAAGAATACGTATCGGCCTAAACTGAGGGAAAAAAAATGTTTTTTTATATATATTTTTGGGGGCTATTTATTATAGAAAAAAGTAAAAAATATTGCATTTTTTTTTTCAAAATTGTCGCTCTACTTTTGTTTATAGCACAAAAAAATAAAAAACGCAGAGGTGATCAAATACCGCCAAAAGAAAGCTCTATTTGTGGGGAAAAAATTTTGTTTGGGAGCCACGTCACACGACCCCGCAATTGTCAGTTAAAGTGACGCAGTGCCGAATCGCAAAAAGGGGCCTGGTCCTTTGACTGCAAATTGGTCCGGGGCTTACGTGGTTAACAAGGGGGGGAGCTGTAACCAAAATAAAGACAAAGTTTAAATAGTGAGTGAGCCAAAGTGGAATATATATATATATATAGATATATACACATACATACAGTGGTGTGAAAAAGTGTTTGCCCCCTTCCTCATTTCCTGTTCCTTTGCATGTTTGTCACACTTAAGTGTTTCGGAACATCAAACCAATTTAAACAATAGTCAAGGACAACACAAGTAAACACAAAATGCAATTTGTAAATGAAGGTGTTTATTATTAAAGGTGAAAAAAAATCCAAACCATCATGGCCCTGTGTGAAAAAGTGATTGCCCCCCTTGTTAAAACATACTATAACTGTGGTTGTCCACACCTGAGTTCAATTTCTCTAGCCACACCCAGGCCTGATTATTGCCACACCTGTTCACAATCAAGGCATCACTTAAATAGGAGCTGCTTGACACAGTAAGGTCCACCAGAAGATCCTTAAAAGCTACACATCATGCCGAGACCCAAAGAAATTCAGGAACAATTGAGAAAGAAAGTAATTGAGATCTATCAGTCTGGAAAGGGTTATAAAGCCATTTCCAAAGCTTTGGGAATCCAGCGAACCACAGTGAGAGCCATTATCCACAAATGGCGAAGACATGGAACAGTGGTGAACCTTCCCAGGAGTGGCCGGCCGCCCAAAATTACCCCAAGAGCGCAGCGACGACTCATCCAAGAGGTCACAAAAGACCCCACAACAACGTCCAAGGAACTGCAGGCCTCACTTGCCTCAGTTAAGGTCAGCGTTCATGCCTCCACCATCAGGAAAATACTGGGCAAAAATGGCCTGCATGGCAGAGTTCCAAGGAGAAAACCACTGCTGAGCAAAAAGAACATCAAAGCTCGTCTCAATTTCTCCACAACACATCTTGATGATCCCCAAGACTTTTGGGACAACATTCTGTGGACCGATGAGACAAAAGTGGAACTCTTTGGAAGGTGTGTGTCCAAGTATATCTGGCGTAGAAGGAACACTGCATTTCATAAAAAGAACATTATACCAACAGTAAAATATGGTGGTGGTAGTGTGATGGTCTGGGGCTGTTTTGCTGCTTCAGGACCTGGAAGACTTGCCGTGATAAAAGGAACTATGAATTCTGCTGTCTACCAAGAGATCCTGAAGGAGAATGTCCGACCATCTGTTCGTGTACTCAAGCTGAAACGAACTTGGGTTCTGCAGCAGGACAATGATCCTAAACACACCAGCAAGTCCACCACCGAATGGCTGAAGAAAAACAAAATGAAGACTTTGGAGTGGCCTAGCCAAAGTCCTGACCTGAATCCTATTGAGATGTTGTGGTATGACCTTAAAAAGGCCGTTCATGCTCGAAAACCCTCTAATGTAACTGAATTAGGACAATTCTGCAAAGATGAGTGGGCCAAAATTCCTCCAGGACGCTGTAAAAGCCTCATTGCACGTTATCGCAAACGCTTGGTTGCAGTTGTTGCTGCTAAGGGTGGCCCAACCAGTTATTAGGTTTAGGGGGCAATCACTTTTTCACACAGGGCCATGATGGTTTGGATTTTTTTTCACCTTTAATAATAAACACCTTCATTTACAAATTGCATTTTGTGTTTACTTGTGTTGTCCTTGACTATTGTTTAAATTGGTTTGATGTTCCGAAACAGTTAAGTGTGACAAACATGCAAAGGAACAGGAAACGAGGAAGGGGGCAAACACTTTTTCACACCACTGTATATATATATATATATATATATATATATATATATATATATATATATATATATACATATACACACACACACACACACACACACACACATATATATATACATACATACACACACACACACACACACACGTATACATATACATATACATATATATATATATTTATATATATATATATTTAAACTTAGTCTTTATTTTGGTTAGAGTTCCCCCTTGTTAAATAGCCATTTCCAAATGAAAGTTCCTCTTTCTTTTCTACTACCACAACCCAGCCCATAGAATGAATATGGCTCATTCTTATATGTATATATATATATATATATATATATATATATTTTTTTTTTTTTTTTTTTTTAAGTTATTCATATCGCGTGTGTCCTATATTCCCATTTCAGCCTCCTGGCATTAAAATTCTGAACCTGAAAAGACGACAAAACCGAACACGCAGAGCTCAGAAATAATTCCATTTCAGTTATTAAACTATTGAGAAGAGACTTTAAAAGAACTTCTAAAGAAGAGAGGCAGCGTTCATGCCGTTACATTGTTCTAGCAGTTAATGCATAGGGCTTTAATTGACAAAGGCTATTTTTTTAATTGAGCATGAAAGCCGTGAAATGCGCACGGCTCGGAAACTTGCTCTATTCATGGAAGTTTTAATTAAAGTTACTCCGGCACTTGATTTTCTTCCAACTTAAATTAGGGTTGACTGGTGCAGCAAAGGAATTTAAGAAGAGCTGGCACCGAACACCTTATATAACACAGGAAAGAAAATAGAGGACTTTAGGCTAATTATTTTAAAAAACTTAATTGCCTAAAAAAAGAACAACAATTAAGACAATTAAAGTTGCATTTACGGAAGGAAGAAAGTGTTATTAATTAGTTTTGTTATAATTTTCAGCGAGTGAAGCAGAAAAAAAAAGGAACGTTTGGTAATTCTTAGTGCCAATTAGGTAGTTGTTTGATACTCTGTAACATTCACATTTTTTTATTTTTAGGTATGGAAACTTAATTGTAGTTTTCTGAGGTTAAATGTTCCTCCAGTATTTTGTTATTTATGATTTTAGTATCTTTATTATTATTATACAGGATTTATATATATCGCCAACAGTTTGTTCAGCGTTGGGAAGGGCAGTTGCAATAAACTTTAGGACAAGGCTATTAGAAGGTCCCTGTTTGTGAGAGTTTTCAATCTAAAAGGATTTGATAATTTGGGGGGAAATGGATGGAGAAAAGATGGAAAGTTCAGTTTTTAGGTAGAGATGAGTTTTCGGGGGTCACGTAAAGGCATGCAGAGCAGGAGATAGCTGAACAGATTGGGGTGTGTCAAACACATGGCCTGCGGACCAAATCCAACCCACCAGGCTATTTCATGTGGCCTTCCCACCTTCCCTGCCGCTGGGGCACCCCCTCATATCCGCCCCCAACCTTGTCTCAGCAGTCGGTAACAGAAAAGAAGGACAGAACTCCTCCTGCAGATCCTGTGCTGCTCCATGCAGCCACAGAAAGGCATGTCTCTGCACCTACCCCCCTTCACAGCAGAGAGGAGGACAGGATTCGTCTTACAGATCCTGCGCCTCTCTGTGCAACTGCAACATACCCTTGTCTCCAGTCCCCGCCTCCCCTGGTCTTGGAATTTGGCAGACTCCGACAGCTGACTCAAGCCCCCCTATGGCTCTCCTCCAGACCTTGTACGCTCTGATTTACAGTTCCACTTCCAGCTACTTCCTGGCAGCAGCACAAGGTTAGGAGGGTGCACTGTGATGTAAGGAAGGATGGGGAACTTTTGACTACTGATGGTGAGCGGGGGACGGGACATCTGATGTAAGGGGGGTGGGGTGCTCTCTATATCTGCTTATAATTATGAGTTGCAGTAGTTGAGATGACAGGTAACAAGCGACTCTGGGGATCTGCTGCCCTCAACTGTTGGGAAAAGATCTTGGATGGAGGAATGGAGAGAGAGAAGGTCTCAGCCACATCTCCTGCCCAATGCGAATAATATCAGATCATAAGAGACAATTATGCAAGTATTGCTTAGTTATAATAATGTAGCTGCAGCGGCCCAGGGAAGCCTAGGGCATACTCACAGCATTTTTTGTTTTATAAATGAACCCCATGGGGTCCGCCTACTAAAACTGGAGAGTGCAAAATCTCTCCATAGAAACCAATCAACTTCCCATTTTTTTTGTCAAGCCTTAAGGCCCCTTTCACACATACGGACCGTTCATTTCATCAGTTCAGTCATGTCAAAACGGATGAAGTATTCATCAATTTTTCATGAGTTTTTCATCCATTTGTCATGAGTTTTTTACAAAACAAAAGTGACTGAACTGAACTTCAAACACTGTATATTACCTGGTTGCTAAGTAGGGGGCTGGAAAGCTGTCCGCCATGTCCTTAACAACTGATGATCCATCAGCTGTCAGCAGGGTTCACCGCTGACTGCTGAATGTAAAAAAATAAAATGTGGGCAAAAAAAATTGCGAAAAAAATGGTGTGGGGTCCTTCCCAGGTCCATACCAGGCCCTTCAGTTCTGGTATGGATTCGGAGGGGACCCCACGCCAAAATAGTTTTTAAAATGTCAAGGGGCCCCCCCAAGATCAGCCCCCCAAAGCAACTTGCCCCCATGTTGACGGGGACAAGGGCCTCTTCCCGGCCTCTTCCCGACAACCCTGGCTGTGTTGGGGTCTGTGGGTGGGGGGCTTATTAAAATATGGAAGCCCCCCAGATCTTGGCACACCTATGTGAATGGGTAGGGGTACATCGTATCACCCCAAATAGCAAGAGCTTGTTTTTGACAAGTCCTTTATTAAAAAAACAGCTCTGAGCAGTCTTCTCTCCGAGCCGCCTGTCTCAGTGTCGTCTTCTCCCACCGCTGTCTTTTCACAGAGCTGTCTTTTCTCCCACCCCAATGTCTTCTTCCTCGCTGCCGCTGTCTTCTTCCTTCGCCACCACTGTCTTCTTCCTCGCCACCGCTGTTTTCTTCCTCGCCACCGCTGTTTTCTTCCTCGCCACCGCTGTCTTCTTCCTTGCCACCGCTGTCTTCTTCCTCGCCTCCGCTATCTTCTTCCTCGTTGCCGCTGTCTTCTTCCTCGCCGTCGCTGTCTTCTTCCTCGCCGTCGCTGTCTTCTTCCTCTCTGCCGCTGTCTTCTTCTTTGCCGTCGCTGTCTTCTTCCTCACCGGTTACTCACCTCCGTTGTGTGACATCACTGTCTGACATCTCTTATACAGCCATGGGGCGTGGCCATCTGATGACATCACAAGGGGTGGGCTCTCTGGGTGACGTCATCAGAGCTATTTTCTTAATAAAAGACTTGTCAAAAACAGACTCTTGTTTTTTCTTTACATTTCACTGCTTTTTGAGGTGAATGGGTAGGGGTACGATGTAACCGATACCCATTCACATAGGGTGGTGGGGGCGGGATCTGGGGGCCCCCTTGTTAAAAGGGCTTCCAGATTCCGATAAGCCCCCAACCAAAGACCCCAAAAACCACCAGCCAGGGTTGTCGGGAAGAGGCCCTTGTCCTGATCAACATGCTCGCTCGCTCATCTCCTCCCTTTCCTGACCTGCTGGGCTGCATGCTTGGATAAGGGTCTAGTATGGATTTTGTGGGGAATCCACCCCAATGTTTTAAAAGAATTTTGGTGTGGGGAGTCCCCTCTGGATCCATACCAGACCCGAAGGTCCTGGTATGGACCTGGAGGGGGAACCCCACGCAGTTCTTTCGCAATTTTTTTTTTTCTGCCGCCAATTTTTTTTTACATTCAGCTGCCATCGGGGAATACACCTAGTACCGGGTTGGACCCCCTTATGCCTCCAGTCTTTGTGGCATAGATTCAACAAGGTGTTGATAATGTTCTTCAAAGATTTTGGTCAATAGTGACATGATAGCATCACGTAGTTGCTGCAGATTTGTCGGCTGCACATCCATGATGGGAATCTCCCTTTCCACTGCATCCCAAAGGTGCTCTATTGGATGAGATCTGGTCACTATGGAGGCCATTGAAGTACAGTGACCTCATTGTCATGTTCAAGAAACCAGTGGTGAGATGATTTGAGCATTGTGACATGAGTACACTGTACAGTGCCTTACAAAGGTATTCACCCTCCTTGGCTTTTTTCGTGTTTTGTTGCCTCATTGCCTTTTTTTTTTTTTCTTTTGTGAAGCAAACAAAAAATAGGACAAAATAACAGAAAAGTCAATGTGCAGAACTATTTACCCCCCTAAAGTCAAAACTTTGTAGAGCCGCCTTTTGGAGTTATCACAGCTCCAAATCACTTTGGATAAGTCTCTATGAGTCTTGCCACATCTTACCACTGGGATTTTTGCCCATTCCTCCTCCTTACAAAACTGCTCCAGCTCTTTCAAGTTGGATGATTTGCCCTTGTGAACAGCAATCTTTAAGTCTGACCACAGATTTTCTATTGGATTGAGGTCTGGGCTTTGACTAGGCCATTCCAACACATTTACATGTTTCCCCTTAAACCACTCAAGTGTTGCTTTAGCAGTGTGTTTGGGGTCATTGTCCTGCTGGAAGGTGAACCTCCGTCCTAGCCTCAAATCACACACAGAGTGGTGCAGGTTTTGCTCAAGACCATCCCTGTATTTAGCACCATCCATCTTTCCCTCAACTTTGACCAGTTTCCCACCGGATGGTGTTCTTTGGGTGATGTGATGTGTTGGGTTTGCGTCATAAAAAGTGTTTTCTTTGATGGCCAAAAAGTTCAATTTTACTCTCATCAGACCAGAGCATCTTCCTCCATACATCAGACCAGAGCACCCTCCTCTATACATTTTGGGAGTCTCCCACATGCCTTTTCGCAAACTCAGAACGTGCCATTTTGTTTTTTGCGGAAAGTAATGTCTTTCTTCTGGCCACTCTGCCATAAAGCCCAACTCTATGGAGCGTATGGCTTATTGTTGTCCTATATACAGATACTCCAGTCTCTGCTGTGGAACTCTGCAGCTCCTCCAGGGTTACCTTAGGTCTCTGTGCTGCCTCTCTGATTAATGCCCTCCTTGCCCGCTCCCTGAGTTTTGGTGTGCGCCCGTCTCTTGGCAGGTTTGCTGTTGTGCCATGTTCTTTCCATTTGGTTATGATAGATTTGATGGCGCTCCTAGGGGATCATCAAAGATTTTTTTATAACCTGACCCTGACTTGTACTTCTCAACAACATTGTCCCTTACTTGTTTGGAGAGTTCCTTGGTCTTCATGGCTGTGTTTGGTTAGTGATGCCTCTTGCTTAAGTGTTGCAGCCTCTGGGGCCTTTCAAAAAGGTGTGTCTATGTAATGACAGGTCATGTGACACTTAAATTGCACACAGGTGGACATCATTCCACTAATTATGTGACTTCTGAAGGTAATTGGTTGCACCAGAGCTTTTTATGGGCTTCATAACAAAGGGGGTGAATACATACGCACATGCCAATTATCAGTTTTTTATTTCTGAAAAATCGTTTTACTATATGTATATATTTTTCTAATTTTACTTCACCAACTTAGACTATTGTGTTCTGATCCATCACATATAATTCAGATTAAAAAAAAACCACAGTGAACTAAAGGCTGTAATGTAACAAAATAGGTAAAAAGCCGGGGGGGTTGAATAATTTTGCAAGGCACTGTAGTCATAAAGGGATGGACATGGTCAGCAACAATACTCAGGTAGGCCATGGCGTTTAATCAATGCTCAGTTGGCACTAAGGGGCCCAAAGTGTGTCAAGAAAATATCCACCCCACCAATACACCACCAACAGCCTGAACCGGTGATACAAGGCAGGATGGATCCATGCTTTCAAGTTGTTTACGCCAAATTCTGAGCCTACCATCTGAATGTTGCAGCTAAAATCGAGAGTCATCAGACCAGGTAACGTTTTTCCAATCTTCTATTGTCCAATTTTGGTGATCCTGTGTGAATTGTAGCTTCAGTTTCCTGTTCTTAGTTGACAGGAGTGGCACCCGGTGTGGTCTTCCGCTTCTGTAGCCCATTTGCTTCAAGGTTCGATGTGTTGTGCATTCAGAAATGGTATTCTGCAAACCTGTCACTCCTCTCAGAATAGAACGGGGATTTGTGTGTCTGTCCCTCGTGCTCGCGATTGCTCGTGGCCGCCAGTCATGGCGACCTTCGGCCTCGAGCATCGGCACTCGCACTGTGCAGAGGGCGCACACGCCTGCTATCCCCGGCCCCGCGAGCCATCGTATAGCTAGCTAGGGGAGTCAACCTGCCGCAGTATAACTGCGGTGGATGGTCTGGAATCGGTTAAATATAGAAGACCTCCAAAAATTGCCTTCTTCTGCTCGTGTGATTGGCTTATGGTTTATTTTTTTATAATCCCGCACACAGGTTTTTTTTTTTGTTTTTTTTTTCTAATTACTTAAAATTACCATCACCTCCTCAAAACAGTTTTTGAGGCCTGGGCTCTACGTTAAGGACATTTAGATGTGGAATATATCATCCCTCCATTGCAGAATGGAAGTAAGGTGACTTGGAGCTGGAGGAAACTCTTGGCCACCATAACAATCGTTAATGACATTGCTTTCATCTTCTCCAAGGGAGGAGGCAACGTGAGATAATTAGACATGAAATCATGGGCTGACAAGAGATACTTAGCTTTGATGTTCACAAGATCTATCAGTTCCACTAAGCAGAGGCATTCACGCGACATCACAGGAGGTATGAGAGACGCCTCATAATGGCATTCCTTCATCTGGACCATGCATTACATTTTCAGTAAGGTAGTAAATTCCTTTTTGCAGTCCTGAGGTTTCACTATGTTTCTCTTATGCCGCGTACACACGACCGGACTTTTCGATGGACTAGGTCCGACGGTCTTCCCGACGGACTTTCGGCGGAGTTCCGGCGGTTTTTCCGAAGGAGAAGGGATCTCACCGCTCCAGGAACCCACATGCAGGCTGTAAACTGTCTCTTCGGATGGGAAGCCCCAGGTGCTGGCTATTACCACTAGCAACAGAGGAAAAACAAGCTCTGGACTGCAGCACTCTTCCTAAGACCACTTTCTTTTATTGGGTAATCACATCACAGCTCAAACACAGCGAACAAGGAAAAATTGCTATTATTAAGCACTACAGCTGGTGCGAAACGTCAGCAATTTTTCCTTGTTCGCTGTGTTTGAGCTGTGATGTGATTTCCCAATAAAAGAAAGTGGTCTTATGAAGAGTGCGGCAGTCCAGAGCTTGTTTTTGGACTTTCCGAACGAACGGACTTGGCCACCCACAATCACACCAAAGTCCGACGGATTCGAACGTGATGACTTACGACCGGACTAGAATAAGGAAGTTCATAGCCAGTAGCCTAGAGCTGCCCTAGCGTCGCTTTTTGTCCGTCAGACCAGCAAACGCACAAACGGATTTCTTGATAGGAACTGGGTCCAGCGGAGTTGCGGCCGAAAAAAATTAAAAACATGTTCTATTTCTAAATACCATCAGATTTTTGGACAGCAAAGGTCCGATGGAGCCCACATGTGATTAAATTGTCCGACGGATTCGTTCTGTCGGACCTTTGCTGTCGAAAAGTCCGGTCGTGTGCATTACTGAATACCGCCTGCATTCCTTGGTCTTTTCCAGCATGATCTGGAGTAGCGTTTCCTACAGCACCCTTCAAAAGTATGCAAAATCTAAAGGCACCCCAGTCTAAAATGTAAAAAAAATTGGGAAACCTGAGCCTGGGACAATGTACACCACCACATTAACGTCACATCAGAAACCCCACTTCATAGCAAAGGTTCCTTATGACTTCAGAGGATCTCCATCACACCAAAGTCCTCTCTTTTCATCGGTGCCCCCCCCATCATATTTGAGGCCAGCCATCACGTCGGAGCCCCTTTTTACATTAGATCCCCCCCCTTTATATCAAAGGCCCTCTTTACATCAGAGGTCCCCACCCCTCCCCATCATGTCAGAGGCCGGCCATCACATCAGAGCCCCCCCTTTATATTAGCGTCCCCCTTCACATCAGAGATAAGCCCATCATGGCATATGTCCCCCATTCATTTCGGAGTCCCCTCCTTCATATCACAGGTGCCCTATCACATCAGAGTCCCTCTTTCTATTATAGTCCCCCCTTCACATCAGAGATCAGCCCATCATGGCATATGTCCCCCCAATCATATTGGAGTCCCCTCCTTCATATCACAGGTTGCCTATCACATCAGAGTCCCTCTTATACATCAGAGGCCCCCTGTCCATAAGCCACCTCCGCATCAGTTCAGATCTTCCCCATCACACCGGAGCTCCACAGATCACAGAGCTCCAAATCACCCTTTTTCCCCATCACAGAGGCCTTCAGTCACAAAGACCTCCTATCATGAAGCCTTTCAACCACATAGTCTTCTCTTCAAATCAGAACCCTACCTTTTGGCTTGAACGTAGCGAGGGCGGGCTTCTGTAGACCTGACTTTTGTCCTCTGCTGAATGCTGGGGATGGCCCTGCATGCCACCTTCCATAGATCAGAGGAATGCCTGATTTATGTTTTTTATATAATGTCCGCATTGTCACACTTTATTATTATTATTATTATATAGGATTTATATAGCGCCAACAGTTTGCACAGCATTTTACAACATGAGGACAGACAGTACACTTACAGTACAATACAAATGAATACAGGAGAGATCAGAGGGCCCTGCTCGTTAGGCCGCGTACACACGCGGGGACTGTTCGCCCAACTTTGTTCGCTGAACAGTGTTTCGGCGGACAGTCCGCTCGTGTGTGGGCTTTCAGCGGACAGTTTCAGCGAACAGTCCGCTGAACAAGGTTTTTCGGAAATTCCGAAAAACTGTCCGCTGAAACTTTGTTTCAGCGAACAGTCCCCTCGTGTGTAGGCTTGTTCGTCAAACTAAGTTCCGCGCATGCTCAGAAAGGATTTACACGCCGAAAGTTATAATGCAGTGTATAGGACGTCGTATTTTTCGTCCCGTCGCACGTGCCGTTCACGTCATCGCGCACGGTTTCAGCAAACTGTTCGTTCGTCGTGTGTGGCCATGTCCGTCCATGCTAATTTTGAGCGGACTGTTTGCTGAAACTGTTTGACGGACAAAGTTGGGCGAACAGTCCCCGCGTGTGTACGCGGCCTTAGAACTTACAATCTAGAAGGGAGGGTCAAGTGGAACAAAAGGTAACTGTGGGGGGTGATCTGATGGAGAAAATGAAAATACAGTTGTTAGGTGTGTAAGGAGAGACTCCGCTGATGTGGACACAGATGTAAGGAGGGGCTCCGCTGATGGGGACACAGATGTAAGGAGGGGCTCTGCTGACAAGGACACAGATGTAAGGAGGGGCTCCGCTGAGGACACAGATGTAAGGAGGACTCCGCTGATGGGGACACAGATGTAAGGAGGGACTCCGCTGACGGGGACACAGATGTAAGGAGGGGCTCCACTGAGGACACAGATGTACTGGGGACTCCGCTGGGGGCACCTGATGTAAGGAGGGACTCCGCTGGGGGCACCTGATGTAAGGAGGGACTCCACTGGGTGCACTTGATGTAAGGACGGACTCCGCTGGGGGCTCCTGATGTAAGGAGGACTCTGCTGATGGGGACACAGAAGCAAGGAGGGGCTCTGCTGATGGGGACACGGATGTAAGGAGGGACTCTGCTGATGGGGACACAGATGTAAGTAGGGGCTCCGCTGATCCGCTGACGGGGATGCAGATGTAAGGAGGGGCTCCGCTGAGGACACAGATGTATGGAGGGACTCCGCTGGGGGCACCTGATGTAAGGACGGACTCCGCTGAGGGCGCCTGATGTAAGCTTGGACACTGCTGGGGGCACCTGATGTAAAGAGGGACTCTGCAGGGGGCACCTGATGTAAGGAGGGACTCTGTAGGGGGCACAGATGTAAGGAGGACTCCACTGATGGGGACACAGATGTAAGGAGGGACTCCCTGATGGGGACACAAATGTAAGGAGGGGCTCCGCTGATGGGGACACAGATGTCAGGAGGGGTTCCACTGATGGGGACACAGATGTAAGGAGGGACTCTGCTGGGGCACCTGATGTATGGAGGGACTCTGCTGGGGGCACCTGATGTAAGGAGGGACTCCCTCCTTACATCAGGTGCCCCCAGCAGAGTCTCTCCATACATCAGGTGCCCCTAGCAAAGTCTGTCCTTACATTAGGTGCACCCAGCGGAGTCTGTCCTTACATCAGGTGCCCCCAGCAGAGTCCGTCCTTACATCAGGTGCCCCCAGCGGACTCTGCTGGGGGCACCTGATGTAAGGACAGACTCCGCTGGGTGCACCTGATGTGAGGACAGACTCCGCTGGGTGCACCTAATGTAAGGACAGACTTTGCTAGGGGCACCTGATGTAAGGACGGACTCTGCTGGGGACATCTGATGTCATCTGGTGGCAGGCGACGTGGCAGGTGACACGCTCAGGGCTCCCACTGATTCTGCATTATGGGGAGTTGAATAATTTCCTTTTATATTACAATGTAATAATAGAAATAATGCGCTTCAATCATCCTGACACCATAACAACCATGGTGTCGGGATGATTGAAGCGCTAACACCAGATGTTTGGAGTATCTTTATCTGCTGATTGTTAAAATTTCTAGAATAAACATATTTCTATTGTTGTGTAGGATCTGGGCCTGCTGTCCCTCCCTCTGTCCCTCCCTCTCCCTCCATCCCTCGTTCATCTCAGATGCTAACCATACCCCATTAGCCACGCCCACTATTTCACGGAAACCACACCCATCTTTAATAAGTGGGAGGAGTCAAAAAGGAAGGGTGGGGTCTGCCCCCCCATCCTAAAACTTCACCAGCCACCACTGACGAGTAGCTTGATATTTAGAGACTAGACTAGTGATGTTGCTGGGGGCTAAATTGTGGATGGCTTTGTAAGTAGTTGTTAGTATTTTGAATTTAATTTGTTGGGTGATCGGAAACCAGTGGAGGGATTGACAGAGAGGAGTAGTAAACACAGAGTGGTTGGTAAGGTGGATGAGTCTGGCAGCAGCATTCATTATGGATTGAAGGGGTGATAGACTATGTAGAGCAGGGGTCTCAAACTGGTGGCCCTCCAGCTGTTGTGAAACTACAAGTCCCATCATGCCTCTGCCTGTGGGAGTCATGCTTGTAACTGTCAGCCTTGCAATGCCTCATGGGACTTGAAGTTTTGCAACAGCTGGAGGGCCGCCAGTTTGAGACCCCTGATGTAGAGGTAAGCCAATGAGAAGGGAGTTGCAGTAGTCGAGGCGAGAGATGACCAGCGAGTGAATGAAGAGCTTTGTTGTGTCATTGGGTAGAAAGGGGCGTATTCTGGAGATGTTGCGGAGGTAAGATTTGGACAGTGATTGGACGTGGTACTTAAAGGAGAGTTCAGAGTCCAGGACTACACCTAGAACCTTGGCAAGCGGGGATGGGCATATAGTTGTACCATCGATTTTGACAGAGAGATCAGGGGAAGGGAAAGGGGCACATTGGGTAGGAAAAATGATAAGTTTGGTTTTGGATAGATTGAGTCACACTTTATGGTAGGTATAAAGAGCATGGTTTACTTACTGCATACATTATAAAAGTCATGCCTTGCCATTCTGCAGGCAGGCAGGTCACCATCACTATAGCAATGAATAATTCCATATGTCCTGACCCTAGAGTGTCATTGGTTGTTATGGCGGCTGGTTGCACCATGACAACTTGGAACAGATGGATCAAAGCTATCACTTTCTCAATCGCTCACCACTTCGGAAACCCCCGGCACTCCAACTGGGAGGTCTCAGAAAACCTCCAAGCATCAGCAGTCAAATTGAAAAGCCAGTGCCAAGGTATATCGGCTAAAACTGATGATCTTTATTCAGAAACAGTGGATTGAAAAATTATTATATGCAACGCTAAAAAACATAAAATTAAGAGTCCATAGTGTTTAAGACAAAGTCCTTGTGTCATGGTTATGCAATAGAGTTGGTCTGCTTACCTGTTTCCATGTGTTCATCTCTAGAGACCAGCCGACCCTCACCTGACTGCTTTTGTAATCCATCCTCTGGCATGACTCCACCCTAGCTCCTATCAGAGAACTCTATATTAACCTGTGCACTGCAGGCCATCCCTGCTGATCAACCATTGTGTATTCCTTGGTGTGTTTAGCTTCCTGTTACCTGCCGTGTGCTCTTCTGTTGTTCCGTTACCGACTTTGGCGTGTCTTTGACTATCCCTGTTTGCCTGTGATCCTGACCTTTTGGCGTGTCCCTGACTATTCCTGTCTGCTTGTGGCCCCGACCTTGGCTTTGTGTCTCACCATCCCTATCCTCCTGTTGCCTACTGTGGGTGTGAGCTGGGGGACCCTGGGGGTCGCGACCTGGAGCCAGTTGCAGCCAAGTCCATCCTCACCACTCGAGTGTCAGGTGAACACCTGCTGGCTCTTAGACTCCGCGCCCCAGGGAATCTTACGCTCTAACCCCGGTGGAACCTGTCTCCCGTCCGCAGCAGTCAGCCGTAGGGTCCACAACCTTGCGGTGCACTCCTGATCCCTACGGTGTGCATCTGTCACCTCGCCTCAAGGTGACCTGACACCTTGTTCAGGGGAAAAAACTTGAACCACCCACGGTGTAGGCAGAGACACAATTGGGTGAGCATGAAATTATCCTCCACCGAACATCAACACACCAGGCCTCTTACCAAAGAAAATGGACCACTGAATTACAGGTGGTCAAACAAGTATGATATGTCCACAGCGCCACAAAACCACTTCAATTGGATCATAGATGGCTGGGTCTTGTAGTCTCACCAAATGGGAATTCATAGGCGCATGCATAGAATACAAGAACGCGACTCCTCGTGGTGTAGTATTTAAAACCATGATACATTTATTTCTTTTAAAAAAAAACAAATTTTGTTAAATAATAACAGGCATGTCAGAAGCAGCAGTCTGTCATGGATAGTACTTGTTTCCAACCACAAAGATGGCCGCAATCTGCACGTTACAGCATTGTGACGTCAGAGCTCCACCCACCCAGTGAATACAGCCATATGGAAAGCCAACGTGTTTCGGCCATTAGGCCTTAATCATGGCCGATGATTAAGGCCTAATGGTCAAAACGTGTTGGCTTTTTGTATAGCTGTAATCTACTGTTTCTGAATAAAGATCATCAGTTTTAGCCAATATATCCTGTGGCTGCTGCACCATGACAACTCATGATGCTGATCCAGTGCAAACTGGGCCCCGTGCTCATGTCCTCTCAGGGGAACCCAGAGGGCACCCCAGTTGAGAAACACTGTTCCAGAGAGACTATTGCTCATACCCAAAAGGTAAGGGCATTTCTCTGCAGAATGCTGACAGGGACTGACTTATGCACTTGTAAATGTATTTATCTGATTCAGACTGAAATATAAAGTCGGGCTATAGCTTCAAAATATTGATATCTTTGAGGGCCAGCACAGTACAGTACAATAATCAGCTACTCTGTGTAATAAAATAACAGCAGAATACAATTCCGTCAATGATTTGGAGAAGCGGTTTCTGCCTGACGACCTCTGCCTGGACGCCGAGCTCTGATTATATTCCACAAAAGTGAACGAGATCTCGTTATTACAGACCTGCGACGAGTGCCTTGGGAACCAGCAGGATTTCTGAGTATCTAGTTAGCACCTATTTGCGAAGCTGTAAACAATGTGAAATTTGTTCGGAATACAGACGTTGTCGCCTAACGCTCTCCGACCCATAACGAGAAACCTACTCGCCAATCTCACTTCCTGGAATTCTGAAGCTTTTAGCTCAGGGTTGAGACTGAATATTCTTTATCTTTGCTGGAATATAGACATGAACATGATCGTCAGGTATCATATACACGTTGACCTAACAAATGTATTATTGATGCTTATGACTGGGGCGTCTTGGGAGATTCCAGTCTATGATATTTTCAGCTTGAAGATGTTTGTATTATTAAAATGAACATCTGCTAAGCGCATTCTGTATTTCAGTGTGGATGCATAATAAATCAATAGTGTAATATCAGAAGAAATAAAAAAAAATATCTGGTGACCACATTCCAAAGCAGCTATTCTCAACCAGGCTTCTAGGTGTAGCCAGGTGCTGGGCTACAGCAATATGGACAAGGAGTCATTGCCCTTTGTTCTTTTCACTGTCCACTGTTATGCTGGATGTTATGCTGTGCTATTAACTTCCAGCCAGCAGCGGAAAAGTTATAGCCGGGAAAGCCAATGGATGTCTATGAAAAATGATGAGAGTCATGAGAGTTGTGGTCCGAGACATCAGCCATAGAATGGGGCCAATGGACTTTTTTCACTGCATTTCCCAGGAGACTATGAGGAGGAGAGGGAGTGTTGAGGTGGCTTTTACCAGTCTGTTCAAGAAATGTATTTTGCCTGGCGCAGAGTCAACGGATTACAGCACATCTGCTGCATACTGACCAGACTGCTGAGAGGCCAGACCAGTGGGGATATCTGAGACAGCTCAGTGCAGACTTCTGCTCTGTTGCCGCAGGGAGAACAAAGCCAAAGGCATGCTGTGGAGAGACTGAAGGGGCCCCCTTCCTACAGTGGGGGTTCACAGCTACATCATAGAGACTGGTGAGAGGGCACTTTCCATTGTTCACACTACTAGCAGGGACTGAGTTACTGGAGGAAGGACATTAGGTATACTGCACTTGTATTGCACCTATACTGCACCTATACTACACCTTTACTGCATCGTTACCCCATACTGATTTACTAAAACGGTCATTAAAGCGGAGTTCCACCCATTTAAAAGTCAGCAGCTACTAAAAGTGTAGCTGCTGACTTTTAATAAACAGACACTCACCTGTCTCACGGTCCACCGATGCGGCTTCCCCAGGCCTTGCTTCCCTCCCCCTCCTCTCTGTGGCGCTGGCATTACAAGTGTGGACGCCCGGCTGTGGCTTCACATCCAGGCGCACACTGCGCATGTGTGAGCCGCGCTCTGTGTTGTGAATGGATGGACTTGTAAATGTGACCAGAAGATTACAGGGAGGGAGGGGAAGAGGTGAACTTCCACTCTGCGCCGCGGCGCCAGAAGAGAAAGTGGGAGATGGGTACCTGTGAAAACTAGGTACCTGCTCCTCCCCCAAAAAAAGGACATGCCAAATGTGGCATGTCAGGGGGTTCGAAGTACTTAAAGCGGAAAATCCATTTTTGGGTGGAACTCCGCTTTAAGTGGACCAACACTTCTTAAAGGGCCCCAACGATAACTGGCAGAAGAACAGCATAAAGGACTGCCCCACCTGTAAAAACCATCATGCAAGTCCCCATTGTTCCCTTCTCTCATTTTTTTAAATTTCTATGGACAGTGCACATCCAGTCAGTCTAGCCCTAGCATAGTCGCCATCAATGCACTTTGACAGTATAGTTCATGTGTTGATTATATCAAGCTTTATTACATATGATTGCTGCACTTTAGGTGACCTTACTACTGTTTATGCTGATCTGGGTGACAAATGTCACCGTATGTCTAGTTCCTATTACTAATCGCCCTGTATGATGAATTGTGCTATTACCATTGTTAATTCATTTTTATTCTTACTTCATTATCAACCATACCAGGTAACAATATATTACGTTTGCCTTTACTAACTGGTTCAGTGCCTGTTTGATTTGATATTATACTACTACTGGGTACTAAGTATTACTTTAAGGATTTTCTGTGATATTGCATGCTTGGATACTCAACCTAGTGTGTCAGAGAGGATCTTAAAGAGGTCAAGGCAAAGAACAGAGGACCCATCCTAACCAATGTCTCCTGCAGGGGTAGCTATACATATGGCGCCATAGGGTTCCTACAGAGTTCACTAGGGGCTCCTTAAACTGTGACTGATTTACCTTCCATACAATAGTGCCCACCATCCAATGGTGAAAAGCCACTTAGCAGAGCCATCAGCTCACACCAGTGATCATTTTAGCTGTCTGTAGGAATACCATTTTGATCACCGCTATAAAAGGGGCAATCACCTCACTGACCACTACTGTAAGGTTGGGTGGGGGGGCATTCTTCCCACTGACCACCAAAGTAAAGGGGACATTTTTCCCACTGGCCAGTAGGGATGAGCCCGATGTTCAAGATGATTGTAAGTCGAATACAGAACATTATGGGGAGTTCGTAGGAAATTTGAGCGCCCGCGGAATGCCCCATAATGAACGGTGAGACCGTCAATACACTGCGAGACTGCATTATTCTCAAAGACTACTAAGAGGGCATTCCTCACACTGACCACCAATGTAAGGCTTATTCTTCCCAATGTAAGGGATATTCTTTTCAAAGACTACCAATGGGGACATTCTTCCTACTGACCACCAATGTAAAGAGGTCATTCCTTACACTGACCACCAATGTAAGGCTTAATTTTTCCACTGACCACCAATGTATGGAGCATTCTTCCTATAGACCACCAATGTAAGGGATCATTATTTTTACTCACCACCAATATAAGCAGGGCAATCGTCCTTCTGACCACCAATGTAAGAGACATGCATGCCACTGGCCACCAATGAAAGGGACATTGTTCCCACTGAAACCTTGTGAATTGTTTTGAACAGAGGTTCACTAAGACCACACATTTATTTTGAAAGATTTTCCCTGGAGAAGACTGTTTGGTGGACATGTACACGAATGGATATTTCTATTTCTGTTTCTCCACTGGGGAGATTATTAGTCATTTCCTATCTTGATAGAGGATCCTCATGATAGAGGTAGAGTTTGTGCTCATAAGAGAAATATGAGTTGTAGAGAAGTTATGCTGGGATGAGTGATTTGGGGTAGGGGGTTGGGGTCAGAAATTTGTACTAGGAGTAGATATTTTGATATTTCGAGAGGAAGAGGATTGGAGCTGGGAGGGGGGATGGGAGTCAAAGATTGTGCAATTTATCTACGTTCTGGCCAGTGCCTCCTCAGGGATGGGCCAGAGCACGATAAATATGGTTGATTCAAAACTGTTTTCAGAGGCAGGGGGAAGCAATCAAACTCCCAAGCCTGTGACAATCTGAGAAGGCCAGATCAAACAATCACTGCTCACTTGGTTACAGAAGGAGCCAAAGCTAAATTTGTCTAGCAATCTACTCTAGGATGGCGCTAGTGTAAGTAGACCCCTCTATCGTTTTCAGACAAGGAAGCTGCCATCTTTGCCTCTGTTTAATCTACAACTGCTATGATGCTGCACATTTGATCAGTTATGACACCAGCCATTGGATGGTATGACAGTTTGGTTGAGAGCACAACCAATGGGAGTGTTACATTTCCGGCACGTGCCCTAAATGAAACTGTTTTATGGATGGATTTACTTCCGCTTTACGAGTTATGAGTGAGTAGAACAAAAATAGATGGCAGATCTTGCTAATGAGGACACAGAGGTCAATAAAAACCTGACAAAGGTTCTAACTGTCCATTCTTATCAGGAGCTAAACTGTTTTGGCTGCTGCCACTTTAACCTCCTTGGTAAAAGTATCAAATGGAATATTTTGGTTTCCACCCTACAGCTGTTCTCCTCTCGGTTTAGTCCTGTGATATACAACATTTGCAGCGTTCAGATGGCGGAGACAAAGTTATAAAAATCTGCTCTCACCATATTGTTTGATTCAGCAGAACAGACATGACTCTGCAGAAAGGAGGAAGGTGATGATAGTTTTGTCATTGCTGGCTAATTGTAGAGTGCAGATTTTCAGTCAACTGTAAATCGCTGCTCACGGCAACTCTTCAGAACGTGGAGACAGAATTCCATCTGTTACAGCGGAATCTGTTTTCTTTTTTGATCCGGGGATTCTGCTTATGTCGGGAGTATTAGATAAGGACGTGGAGGTGACTGCTCATAGTTGGCAATAACTTTGAAAAGCCTCCAAAAATGATTTCAGCTCCATATACTGTAAGTTATGTGGCTGTTGCTAAATTGGCGCCACAATGCCTTTGATTCAGTACAACCGAAGAAAGGTGTTGTCATTGGCAATAGCAATCAGTTAGTTAAAATTTTTCCAAATGAAAAGAAACATCACATCACCACTAAAATGATATGAGACACAATCCACCAATTCAGATGGAATTATGCCTCATGCCCACTGGACATTTTTTAACTCCACTCTAAGCCCTTGTACAACCAATCAGAGATTCCGACAACCAAATCCGTTGGATTTTGTCCGAAACTGTTGCATACACATGGTCGGAAGAAGTTGTCGGAAAATCCGATCGTTCAGAACGTGATTACGTTATTTCGTTACGACGGGACTACGTTTCTCGCTAGTAGCCAATAGCTTTGATGTAGGAATTTGATCTGAGCATGCGTGGCACTTTGTCCGATCGGAATTCTCTACACATGATTGGAGTATGTCCGATCGGAGCATTTTGTCGGAAAATATTTCCGGCAAGTTGGAAAATTTGGTCCGACGGATATTCCAAAGGAAACAGTCCGATGCATACCACACACAGTCAGAATATCCAACAAAACACTCCGATCGGACACATTCCTTCGAAATCTCAGATCGTGTGTACAAGGGCTTAGAGGCATCCGGCATTTTTTTTTCTCCCCCCTAAACTCCCCTGCATGTTGGCCTACGTGTTCATATACATAAAAGGCTATAAACAGGAGGACTGCACAGACCCTGAGTGGAGTAAGAAGTAGATGAAGAAAGTAATCACGTTAGTCCAGAGAAGAGGAGAAAGAAAGAAGATATGTAGGTGTAGGGTCATCAGAGTGAAAGTGGGAAGAGGATGAGGGATCCCTAGAGAGGACAACAGCCAGTACAACCAGTAGGTTGCAAGTTGTCAAGGGTGGAAGAGGTATGATTCCACCATTAAGGTAGTAAAATAGATTATTCAAAGTATGGAGGTAAGTAATGGGCAATCTAAGGCCTCCAGAGTTTTTCGTAGGAGGACACGTTGTCAGGTGTGACTGCATCAGTTTTGGCATGGATTATTGAGTGTCAAACATTTTTTCTGCCAAAACGCTGCCAGTGGGCGTGAGGCCTTTAACTAGAAGTCTTGTTTCAGATTCTTGTTCAGAATTGCATAAAGCCTAAAAAATTTATCTAACAGGCTTCAAAAGCTTCCATCTTTAAAGTGGTGGTAAAGCCTCAAGGTTTTGGCAGTGTGGCCAGGTGCCAAGTCCTCCTGGAAAATTAAATCAGCATCTCCATAAAGTTGGTCAGCAGAAGGAAGCATGTAGTGTTCTAGAATTTCCTGGTAGAGAGCTGCACTGACTTTGGTCTTGATAGAACACAATGGACCAACACCAACAAATGACATGACTCCCCAAATCATCACAGACTGTGGACAATTTTGCATTTCATTTGAAAAACAGGCTCCCAGAGTCTGGAGGAAGAGTGGAGATGCACAGAATTCAAGTTGCATTAGGTACAGTGTGAAGTTTCCACAGTCAGTGATGATTTGGGGTGTCATGTCATCGGCTGGTGTTGGTCCACTGTGTTTTATCAAGTCCAAAGTCAGCTCAGCCCTCTGCCAGAAAATTCTAGAGCACTTCATGCTTCCCTCTGCTGACCAGCTTTATGGAGATGATGATGATGTCATTTTCCAGCAAGACTTAGCACCTGCACACACTCCCTAAAGTACCAATACCTGGTTTAATGATCATGGTATTGCTGTGCTTGATTGACCAGAAAACTGACCTGACCCTAAACCTCATAGAGAATCTGTGAGGTATTGTCAAGAGGAAGATGAGAGACACCAGACCCAAAAAAGCAGAATTTAAATGCAACCTGGGCTACCATAACACCTCAGCAGTGCCACAGGCCGATCGCCTCCATGCCACGCCGCATTGATGCAGTCAATTATGCAAAGGAGCCCAGACAAAGTACTGAGTGCATACTATACTACTACATGGACATACTGTTCAGTAAGCCAAAATACAAAAGCAGAGACAAGCAGCGCCAACCTAAGTGCAGCAATATAATACACGTTTTATTTGTTTCAGTAGAAATACACTCACTCTGTGTTGTAAAAAAACAGGCACATCATGATTGGGAACATCCGAATGGATAGTCTGGTGAGCGACAAAGACTCCAATGGAGGGTATCCTCTTGCGGTATGTGGTCCCCTCTGGAGGCGCCGGTGGATTCCAGTGTCCCAGGCTCAGGTCGGCACAGTGTCGCAGAGATCATCAGTCTGTGGAGTATGTGGAGTATGTGGAGTCGCGTTGTGATGTTGCTAGTTGCGTGCACGCGCTTTCGTGATGCCTGACGAAGGAGCACGCATGCTCAGAATGCGTGCGCGCAACTAGCATCATCACAACCCGACTCCACATACTTCACAGACCAGCGATCTCTGCGACGCTGTGCCGACCTGAGCCTGGGACACTGAAATCCACCGGTACCTCCAGACGGGACCACATAGCGCAAGAGGATACCCTCCATTGGAGTCTTTGTCGCTCACCAGACTATTCATTCGGCCGTCTCTTGGCAGGTTTGCTGTTGCACCATGTTCTTTCCATTTGGTTATGATAGATTTGATGGTGCTCCTAGGGATCATCAAAGATTTGGATGTTTTTTTATAACCTGAGCCTGACTTGTACTTCTCAACAACATTGTCTTTTACTTTGGTGTTTGGTTAGTGGTGCCCCATGCATAGGTGTTGCAGCCTCTGGGGCCTTTCAAAAAGGTGTGCCTATGTAATGAAAGATCATATGACACTTAGATTGCAGACAGGTGGACATCATTTCACTAATAATGTGACTTCTGAAGGTAATTGGTTGCACCAGAGCTTTGTATGGGTTTTATAACAAAGGGGGTGAATACATACGCACATGCCAATTATCAGTTTTTTATGTCTGAAAAATTGTTTTATGTAATTACTTCTCTAATTTTACTTCACCAACTTAGACTATCGTGTTCTGATCCATCACATATAATTCAGATTTAAAAAAAAACATTGAACCAAAGGCTGTAATGTAACAAAATAGGTAAAAAGCCAAGGGGGGTGAATACTTTTGCAAGGCACTGTAAATTGAATCTCACACACTTGGAGAGCAAAACAACGTTATAAATTGATGCTGCAGAGAAATCTCACACCCAAAGCCGCAGCAAATGACTGGAGGATATAAGTGATTTTTGTTCTCTGACACGTTCGGCTTGCGATACGTAGCACAGTTTCCCAGGTGACATTATTGCTCTTGATAAGCCCAGTTTATTACAGGCAGCTTGTTTCGGGAGAGAAAACAGCGGTGCTGACACTGCTAATATTTGTGCACAGATTTCTTTGTGGCTTCTCCTCTGACAAGCTGGGAAATGTACATATGTCTCGGCGGCGCAGATGAGCGTTGGATTAGGAAAAGATGACAAGCTCGGGATGGGAGAACATCATGAAATTACAATAATAACTCCTTCAAACTGTATGACGAGAGCGACAAAAGCTTGTCGGGCCTTTTTGGTGGTTCGGAATGGAATCTTTTGCCTTTTTAGACAGCGATATGTGAATGTGATGAGCGGAATGCACCGAAGGACTGCTTAGCCCAACGTAGCCAAGTGGAGCTTTGCTTTGCCAACTTGGCTTCTATAGTCTGTGCCCTCTGTTACCGGAACTCACATGGACACAATGATGCCAGTAGAAGCGGCTCTATTGCAGAATAATTGCCACCACAGTCAAGATCAACTACACATGGGCATGCGCCATAATAAGGAAAATTCCAGCGCTGGAGGGGAGTCGCCGCCAAATGAAACTGAGACAGGGGACTGAGAGTGCTGTTTAAAGTGGAAGTAAACTCCCATGCATGCATTTTTCCTATAGGTGAGTCTATAATAAGGCTTGCCTGTAGGTACTGTAAATATCTCCTAAACATGTGCCATTTAGGAGATATTTACAGTAAATTAAGCCAATGATTTTGCTAATGATGCCGTTCCTTCAGAGTCTCGTGAGTCCTATGCCGAAGGACTGCTTAGTCCACGCAGCCAAGTGGAGCTTTCCTTTGCCAACTTGGCTTCTATAGTCGGTGCCCTCTGTTACCAGAACTCACATGGACACAATAATGCCAGTAGAAGCGGCTCATATTGTGGAATAATTTCCACCATGCTTAAGATCAACTATCAAGTAGATTTCTAATCTAGACAGCTGGATGGGGAAAAGTGAAAACCTTCAACAAACTAATGGTTGACTCAAGGCCCAAAAGTCCCACTGGTATATAAATCAATGTCTTCACAACATTTAGAAAACCTAAACTCCGGACTCAACGATCACATTACCCCACTTTCCGACCTGAAGTGGTTAAACAAATCAAGTTTCAAGGAATCAAAAAAAAAAACACCTCTCAAAATATATTGTACATTTAATTGTATAGCACCATTGGTGTGCACAGTCTATTGCATTATGGGTGTGCACCCCAGAGCACAAACACACATGCGTGTATAACAATAGAGCAGAGATTGGTGTCAGAAGGGCAGTGAATGGTGTCAGCAGTTTTTATTTTGATTATTTTTTTACAATTTAATTTATTTTTTATTTTATTTTTACAATATTCTTTTCTTAAATTATTTTTTACACTATTCTTTTTTTTAAACATAATTTTTAGGAGCCCCATTGGGGGGGGGGGGGGGAGGGGGCTTTGGTGAAATATCAAGGGTCTAAAAAGAGAGAAAGGGACTGAGGTCAGAGCTTCCCCAGACCCTTTCTCTGCAGCCTCAGTGAACAAATGGGAAGTGCTCTGCACTGAGAGGCTTCCTGTTCATTCACAGAATGAAGCATAATAATCGTAGTTCACTATGCTTGCATTAAGAATGAACACAGGAGTGATCAGTACATATCACTCACTATTATTCATCCGTCCCGAAACATTCCCTCCAGCGGATGGCGGAAGAAGAGAGGAGGGAAGCTAGCAGCACTGCAGGGGGAGGGCAACAGGAAGCAGGGAGAATTGGAACCAAACAGGATGATTAAGGTGTGCCCAGGCACACCCGGTACACCCTGTGCGCGCACCTATAGCACATGGAATGAATGACATAATAAAAACCATGGTCAACATTAGCTTGGGCCAATCCAGATTACAGTGATAGATGCTTTTAGGAACAAGATTGGCTATGTTCTGATCCAGAATATTTAAACTACTTCAAATCATATTTCATATTCCAATTTTTATTCCTCCCTACTCCTGCACAACCAGGCAACATGCATTTTCTAACTTGCATCCAGACACAAAAAACAGTCCTTGGGCTTGTTTTGTTGTTTTATTGTGAAATAACAACTTGGATTAGGGTGAGGGGGTTATCGGATGCCCAAACGGAATTGAGCGTCTTTGAGGACAAATGTCTCCATTTACTGTTTACAGAAAAGAAGTAGATCTTAGACTATGCGCCAGAATAGCTTTAGTCTTTACTGAATCAGTAGCATCTATCCAAACTGCTGGCAGGAGCGCTATGTCCCCTTGTAGAAAATACCAGCCCACCTGGCTTTCTTGCAAATGTCCCAGAGCGAGGGATTTAGGTTAGCTATAACACTGTCCCATAAAAGCATTCTAAATATTGCATCTGGCAGCCTCCTCCCTCACTGGCCCTGGGGGTGATCAGATAGAGGGTACTCATACTCTTCTTTGAACCCTGCTGCTTGCATACACTGCTATTCAGGCCTCCTGCTGGACAGATTTTTGCTCGCAGGGCAGTGTGTCTCCTAAAAGAGATGGTAGGTTAGTGGAGATCCCTCTGCAGTGTCTCTTCCTCTCTACCCTGCTTCAGACTGGAGGCAGAGCCTCCCAGCCCCAGGGTCCCCTCCCAGGCCTCGCGACAACAGCCTCAACACTCCATCCTCCAACCAGGGCAGCAACAACAATCGCTTCATCTGTCCAGACTCTTCAATGTTTAAGGGCCATCCCTCACCTTCTGGGCTGTCCTTGCCTAGGGATTGGCAGAGATCCCTTGAATATTCAGGCTTCCATTATAGTACCCCCTAAACTAAGTTCTGGGACTTTCTTGAAGCTTCCAGAAGCCAGGGGGAGGCACTAGAAGCCCAGTGTGCAGAGCCTGTGAGCTAACCTAAATCTGAACCCATAGAAATTACCCAGACTCACTTAAAATGGAAGTAAACCCTTCCAAACAACTTTGACCTACAGGTAAGCCTAGATTAAGGCTTACCTGTAGGTCCAAGTAATATCTCCTAAACCTATATGGTTTAGGAGATATTTGCCCGAAAATGGGCACCGCTGTCTACGGCGCATGCGCCGTAGACAGCGGCGCGCATGCGCACTAAATGCGGCAAGTCCAAGAATGGATTTGCCAAATTTGTCGACTCCCGTGCACATGCGCGGGAGTGACGTCATCGCGGCCTCCCCGTATGACAGCGGCGGAGCTGCGAGGCGCGACTCCCGTGCGCATGCGCGGGAGTGACGTCATCGCGGCTTCGCCGCTGTCATTGGTCGGAGCTGCGAGACGCCACCAGCAAGATGGACGCGGCGGACTACAGGGATCAGCGGCGACTTCGCTGGCTCCTGTGTCAGGTAAGTGACACATAATGAGCTACTATGCGATGCATAGTAGTCCATTATGCTTTACCTTTGCAGGGAAAAAAAGAGGAAGTAAACCCATCAGGGTTTACTTCCTCTTTAAGCTACTTTAAGTCAACTAGATTTTCCTATCAGCTTTGAACACTAGAGGGTGCTACATTTTTATTCATATTTAACATTCTTGGTGTAGCACCTGCCTAGTTTAGGTATAGGATGCTAGATAAACCTAAATTGCCAGTGGAGTACAGTGGTTGATGACTTTAGCATGCTACATGTTCCACAGGCCGCTAGTCTGATTATTCTTCCCTGCATTCTAGAACAGTGGTCATCAACCTTGTCCTCAGGGCCCACTAACAGGCCAGGTTTGCAAGATAGCTGAAATACACCACAGGTGATATAATTTGCTGCTCAGTGATTGTAGTATTCTAGTCTGCATCTCCCCAAGGTAATACATAAAACCTGGCCTGTTAATGGGCCCTGAGGACAGGGTTGATGACCACTGTTCTAAAAGGTTCTAGAGTCACAGTTGGTATAAGGGCAGAGAGGCAGCTTCCCTAGACAATCCCTAGGGAGGTGTGCCCAGTAGGTGGCTGGAGATAATTAGTTTGAGGCCTGGAGCAGGGAGTTAAGTGATCCTGGGTTCAGTCCTGCAGGGGGAGTCCCCTGCTTAGGGGCCTTTGCCCCTTGGGGCAGTCTGCTGGAATGCTGTTTGAGAGTCATCAAGGTCCCTGCCGCAGTATAGCTGGGGAGGGGGGGTGGAGGGGGTTATTTCAAGCCTGGTCTGGGATTTGGTATTGAGAGTTCGCTAAAGAGTACCCGGTGCAAGGTATGGAAACGTGTCCAGCTGGGTTCTCCATAAATTAAGAGTGCATGTCGGATATCGGAAAGAGGCAGTCGATGGTCCTGTGGCATTGTGAGTACTGACCAAGACTCAGAGTCTTAGTGATTGTGTGCAGCTCTCTTTTCTTCAAAAGAAGGCGCTAGTTATTACTCAGCCAGTGGTGATTCTCTTGCTCTAATTCATCTACTTTCTACTTATGACTTTGTGAAAGATCAGTGGGAAGAGAAGTGTTCTCAGATAGTTCAGCATATTTATTTGGGGTATCCCATGCCCCCTTCACCCCATCCAAGTTAAATCCTCAATTTAACTATAAAAAGTCACTCCCAATACTGTTACTGAGCCAGAGAAAAAAAGGAAATTTGTTGTGCCTGGCTGTGTTATCACTAAATATGGAGAAGGAATCAGTTATCACCAGCTCTGTCAGGGGACTAATCAGAGAAGACCTGGCAGACATGCCCATCCCTGGCATGGCTGCGCTAAGTACACCAGCACATGCAAATCATGATAGTTACTAGCCAATGGCCTTCATAAGGATAGCAATTTTGCTCATTAGTTGCTAGATTGCCCTCAGCCTCTTGTATCTTGTGTCCCTGTGTTTTCTGTACTATTGGGTTACCCATTACTGACCCAGCTTACCTCTGGACCTGTCTTGGCTTCTTTCCTGGCTCTGCCCATGCTTATTTCCATGGACTTGCTATTGCCTGCTTTCCTGTGCATGACCCAGGCTTGATCTTGACCACGCTTGCTTTTGTTCCTGATTGACCTCCTGTGTTTGACTCCGACTCTGGCTTCTGACTTCATGGGATGCAGAGCTCCCGGTCACCACTCTCAGGGGTCCTCCGCACTCAGCTGCAAGGGGAGCCCTCTAATCACTTAAGCCTCCAACCAGGTACGTGAGAAGCTCCTTCAGGGGTGTGCTACATTATTTATTTAATAATTGCTAAGGATGCACAACTGGCCCTTCACCAGTCAGTTCCAGGCATATTTTTATACCAACAGAAATTGGCCAGCTATTTTTTCCCAACAACAAAGCAAACAATAGCCAGAGTCTGGAAATAGTCCTCAGTCCTTTTTCAAGAATTTAAAGACTGCTTGAACCTAATGTTGGGTATTAAGAAATGCTAATCATTGTCAATGATTCACAACCCAAATCTCTCAAAATATAAAAAATCATGGCTCATTTTTTCCTTGCCATCTCTGAATCCCTCTAGTCGGAGAGTTCTATAATTTATTTACCTGACCTCTTGGCCAGAGTCTGTGGGGTATATATTTTATTATATCCCTTCGCTCCTATATTCCACTTTGCACCAGCTCCTATAACAATCTGCACTGCCCAAAAGCTTTAGTTGCCTTGTGTAAGCCACTGAAGGTAATCAGTCTGGGAGACTAAAACAATGACTGCTCTATATGTTTGCTTATGTTTTAGTAACTGTAAATGGATTTGCTCATTTGTTTTAGCTCCTGTGTGGGTGTTCTAGCTTTTATTCCTTCCTAAAACAATAAAAGGAATTGAATGGAAAAACCACGATCGACATTAAAACATTCCATAGCACAGAGACTCAATGATGGTATGAAGTCAGGCAAGCTGGGTTCAGTAATTGATGATCTTCCTTGAACAATTTTGCCTTGAACTTTTTTGTCTGGAACCTTAAACTCTTTTTTCCTCCTGTGAATTTTCTATTTTAGCCGTGTCCTTGCACTTCCTGTTTGCCAGATTACTGTGCTCTCTCCAGCAGTATTTCGCTCTTGTCACTGCTGCTGCCTTCCAATTCTTTGCTACTGTTCATTACTAGCCTTTGGCTTGTTACGGACTATGCGTCTGCTTGATCCCTACCTGCTATATCTGCTACTGGATGGACCTCAGCTTGCTCACCTCCGGTTGGGGCGATTCTGAAGACTAGGTGGTTCCATAGACTCTGCATCATGGTGAGCCTGTGTTATCCACCAGAGTGACCAGCTTCTGTAATTACCCAACTGGTCGGTGGGAACCTCTCTAATGTTAAAGCCACTGGTGTCCGTGCCTGACCATGACTGTAGTTCAAATGCAACCCAGGGGTCACTACTGGTGGATACCAAAAGTCTCAAGCCGCGTACACACGGGCGGACTGTCTGGCCAACTAAGTCCGTCAGACAATCCGACGGACAGTCCGTCCTACTTTTGAATGAACGGACTTGACCACACACGATGAACAGACAGTCCGTTGAAAGCTTGCGCAATGACGTGTACAGCACGTACGACGGGACTAGAAATACGACGTCCAATACACTGCAATGCAACCTTCGGCCGTGTAAATCCTTTCTGGGCATGCGCCATACTTAGTCCGTCCAACTTGCCTACTCACGAGCGGACTGTCCGCTGAAACCAAAGTTGGACGGACAATATTACGGAAATTCCGAAAGACTTAGTCCGCCAGACTGTCCGCTGAAAAAGTCAGCTGAAGCCTACACACGAGCGGACTGTCCGCTGAAATGTGTTTCAGCGGACTAAGTTGGACAGACAGTCCGTCCGTGTGTACGCGGCTTTAAACATCAGAGTCCTATGGGTATATAAACCAATATTCACACAACAGTAAAAAAAACTTGAATTTTGGAATCAGTGATCATATTATACAAATAAAAATTTCAAAGTATCAAAAATAGCCTCCTCTCAAAATGTATCACAGATTTAATTGCATAGCACATGATACCATATGATATTATGAAGGCCATGTTAAAAACAAAATTGAAGATTAGAGTAAAAAGCATTTAGCTTAGACCATGGCTTCCAGTCCCCTCCCCACATGGCCTCACTACAGGTCGCTGATGATCACAAATTTCTTTGTTCCACTACACACAACCACCAGAGGCACCATCTACCATTCCACATATTCATTATGGTGATGAAATTATGGCAAAAGGAAAAAATAAAAAATTTGAAAATTCCATCCAAATTAAATTGCAATATGTTTTGGGGACTTTATGTGATTACTGGGTGTTTTGGACCTCTTATTCGTTTTCTAAAGTAGTTCTTCAAATTAATTTCATAATCTTTTTCCATCACTTCAAAGCAGGCAAAACCCAATGTCAGGGACAAGATCTGAACCCATGATCTCTGCTGCATTTTGCTCAGCTCTTCTTGCTGAACCACCTGGGATGCTGAAGAGTAGGGATGGCCTTGCGGTTCGCCCGGCGGTTGGTTCGTGGCAAATTTTGCGTGTTCGTGATTCGCCAAACCGGCAGACTTCTGGCACTGTTCGCCCGGCGGACATATGCGTTTACATTGTGAAAGAACTTTGACCCATGATGACACATCCATCATGGGGTACAGGACAGCCAATTGAGACATTTCAGCACATGGACAATTGGACATTCCCCCTACCTGATAAATAGACCTGATCTGGCGGCCATTTTACATTCTGTCTTTTGTCAGTGTAGGGAGAGGTTGCTGTGTGGAGCAGGGACAGACTGTAGTGACACAAATCTCTAGCTATTAGGTCCACAAAAGTCTTTCTAAGGACTGGTATAGGTGTACAGTATATAGGGTTCTGGTGCACTGCTGCTGATTGCTGTTCGTTCTGATTGCTGAGTGCACTGCTGACCGATTCTGCAGCTGTCTTTTGTCAGTGTAGGGACAGGACATTGTGTGGAGCAGGGACAGTCAGTTTAATCACTAGCTATTACTATTAGGTCCACAAAGGTAATTTTAAGTACTGGTATATGTGTACAGTATATAGGGTTGTACACGTATAATATACTTTCTTTCAAATATAGAAAGAATATTATACTTGACTGCTGACCGATTTTGCAGCTGTCTTTTATCAGTGTAGGGACTGAGGGACAGTCTGCAAATCACTAGCTACTAGGTCCACAATGGTCCTTTTAAGGACTGGTATAGGTGTACTATTTGGTGTGCAATATATAGGGGTGTAATACACATATAAAATACTTGCACATATAGAAAACATAGTATAGTGCATTTCCACTGTGCAGCATTGTGACTGCTGAGCGGTTCTGCAGCGATACTACAAAGAGTGACAAATGCAATTTAAAAAAAAGTATTATAACTGGTGTGATAGACCAGTGGCCCCCAAAAATCTATCTCGGTGCTGGTGTCAGTGCTCTCTATCATGGTGCTGGTGTGGTGTCAATGCTCTCTATCTCGGTGCTGGTGTCAGTGTTCTCTATCACGGTGCTGGTGTCAGTGCTCTCTATCATGGTGCTGGTGTCAGTGCTCTCTATCACGGTGCTGGTGTGGTCTCAGTGCCCTCTATCTCGGTGTTGGTGTGGTCTCAGTGCTCTCTATCACGGTGCTGGTGTGGTCTCAGTGCTCTCTATCACGGTGCTGGTGTGGTGTCAGTGCCCTCTATCTCTGTGCTGGTGTGGTGTCAGTGCTCTCTATCACGGTGCTGGTGTCAGTGCTCTCTATCACGGTGCTGGTGTCAGTGCTCTCTATCACGGTGCTGGTATGGTGTCAGTGCCCTCTATCTCGGTGCTGGTGTGGTCTCAGTGCTCTCTATCACGGTGCTGGCGTCAGTGCTATCACGGTGCTGGTGTGGTGTCAGTGCTCTCTATCTCGGTGCTGGGGTCAGTGCTCTCTATCACGGTGCTGGTGTGGTGTCAGTGCTATCTATCTCAGTGCTGGTGTGGTGTCAGTGCTCTCTATCTCGGTGCTGGTGTCAGTGCTCTCCATCTTGGTGCTGGTGTCAGTGCTCTCTATCTCGGTGCTGGTGTCAGTGCCCTCTATCTCGGTGCTGGTGTCAGTGTTCTCTATCACAGTGCTGTGTCAGTGCTCTCTATCACTGTGCTGGTGTCAGTGCTCTCTATTATGGTGATGGTGTCAGTGCTCTGTATCTCGGCGCTGGTGTCAGTGCTCTCTATCACGCTGCTGGTGTCAGTGCTCTCTATCACGCTGCTGGTGTCAGTGCTCAGTCTCTATCGCGGTGCTGGTGTCAATGTTCTATCTCAGTGCTGGTGTCAGTGAGGGAGATAGCAGCGGAGAAGTCAATCAGCGGGCAGTGCCAGCACCATGGCCGAGGATCAGCACTGGACTGGCACCTCCGGACCACCGCAGTGGAGCCCTGCATAGGTGGGGGTAAGGGCCGGGCAGAGGGAGGGGCTCAAGCACAGGTACACTGGCACAGGACTGCGCTGCCCTGACTGTGGCACTGATCATCCCCTGCACCCCCTTCATAGCCTGCCCTGACCTTGCCTCTCCTCCATGGCCTTCATTCGCTCCTGAGTTGTCAAAATTTCACAGATAAAAAAAGAATGCTTGTCGTTGTCGATCCCAGATTCACTTAATACTTTTGTTATTTCAGTGTCCATGTGGTGGGACTATGTGTGCACAGCTAGTAAGTATTTTGTGGCTGAAAATATGACCTCGGGGGTTTTAAGGTTCGCCTGCTATTAAAATCAATGGGGCCCAACTTTTGGCCGCGTTCGCGAAACGTCCCGTCAGAAGTTCGTCCATCACTACTGAAGAGCACCCTGTCTGATCCTTTGGATAATCTTGCCTTGTGCTTTGTTTCTAGTGAACTTTGAACTCTTTGCTCCTCTCACGAACTTCCTAATTAAGCCATGCCTTAGCATTTCCCGTTTGCCAGATTATTGTTCTCTCTCCAGTTGTTCTTATCTCCACTACTACTTGTTACTGACCTTTGGCTTATTACTCAACCAAACTTTTGCTTCATCCCAATGTGTAACCACTTGTTATTGACCTTTGGCTTGTTTATTGACTTCTGCTTGATCCCTACCTGCTATATCTGCTACTGGACCCCGGCTTGCTCACTTCCTGGTGGGTCAATCCTGAGGGCGGCAGACTGGTACTAACATACAGCAAAACCAATCTCCGCCATCAGGAGCATCTCAGGTGATGCCCCATCATCTACCAGGATGACCTGCTTGTTTACATATCCAGCTGGTCAGTAGAAGCCGCTCTACTGCTATAGCTACTGGTCTCCGAGCCTGACGTGAATGTGATTAAGTCCAGTTGGCTCCTTTTCTGACCCCAGGCATTTAAAATACTTATAATACGCAGAAGTTTCCTTAAAAATAAATAAATAAATCTTCCTGCTTGAGTATCTCATGAAATCTACAAGGCTCCCCCTTGTCTGGGCAAGGAGTTTTATTACCCAAATTGAAGGTTTCCCTTATCACATCAGTGAGGTGAAACTTACATTTCTACCTGATATCTGAGACCTAAATATGCTTACGATTTAATTTTTTTTTACAATGCAAGACATGAGGTCCATGACACACAATATCACAAGTTAACTTGAGCTGCAGAAATGTTGATGCAAGCAGGACTGCGGTTTAAAAAGCCTCATGTTTAATACTATTTCAAATGATCCTAAAATGAAGATATATAATAAGAACAGCACACAATGCTGGCAAAGTGTGATTCGGACTCAGGGCAGCATGGCAGCATTAAAGCTGGACTTTAGGCACAAATTTAAATAAACACATTTTAAATTATTTCTCAATAGCATAAAGAATATAAATCTCCTTTCTGTGCACCAAATGCCTTTGCAAACCTAAATATTACTTTACAAGAGTAGCAGTGGCATCATAGCTGTGCTCTACATAGTCTGTGCAGAGAGCAGAGCTTTGGGAAGGACCCCACCAGTGGCAGCCCGTCCATACGAGGCGCAGGGGCGTCACCCCCCCAATTCATGCTCAGAGCCCCTAATCTACATGCAGGGCATCAGACACATGGTTTTCAATGTTTTTTTTTTTTTTTGGAAGCACATGATTAGAGCCTGAGGCTCTAATTGGCTTAAAAAAAGGGTGGGCCCAGGGTGTAGAGCACTTCGCCTTGAACCCACCCAGTTGTGTGACAATAGCGAATCAATATTCGCTATTGTCTTCCTGATTCTCCTCCCGACCAATCAGGAAGTGGGTCCTGAGGCCTGTCACCCTATTGGCCGAGAGGAGAAGCAATCCTATTGGCCACCTGATGCTGAGGAGATGCAGGGGAGGCCGCCTCCCGCTGCCTGGAGTAAGCGCCGCCCGCGACCTAGATTTGGTAAGTGCAGGGCTGGTAACCAACCGACTGGGGGGGGGTGCATGTCACCCGACAGACTGGGGGAGGTCGCTGCGGTTGCATTGTTTGTTGCCCCCCCCCCCAGAAATTTACCAGCAGCCCAACAGGCTCCACCCACTACATGTTGCCTGCAGGAGGGGCGGAGTCAAGACCAGTCATCCTGCACAAGGACAGAGAGCAGCAGTGAGCCGTCTTTATTACAGGAAGTCACACTGGATTACTGAACAGATCTGGAAGAGGATACTGAAATGACAAGATCGGCTTCTCTTGTATCTCCAGCCCAGGCCCCACTGACAGTAGCACAGAGGGTGCCCAGGTGCAGGAGAAACATGAATGCCAGCAAATGTTGATAGGAGAACTTACAGAAGAAAATGTGGTCGTGAACAGTAGCAATAATCAAGTAGTCCAGCTGCGGTTAAGGAGGCACTCCACTTGCACTGTGGCTGGTCAGAACTCTCAGCAGCCTTACAGAAGGAACACTCGGCACTCAAACAAGTCAGGAAGTTAGGATCAGAGACAGAAATGTGGTCACAGGATTAGCCAGCGTCATCCAGAGACTGACAGCAAGATACCAACAACTGAGCAGATCTGAAGTCAGGAACAAGCCAGGTCAGGAACTGGAAACAAGTCAAGAGTAGAATCCAAGATCAGGTCAGGAGAAAGCCGGGTCAGCAACAAATGAAACACACTGGATGAATGCAGGCCACAGGGAACAGCTGAAGACCAGTCAGTACTTGGGCAATAGCATCCTTAAATAGTCCATCTGGTGCCGGCTTGCCTTATGCATTCACCTGCGCATTCCTGCACGCATGTGTGCGCCCGGTTACCATTCTGCTGAGAATGCTTTGCACATGTGCATTTCTGTGAGCCAGATATCTTACCGGAATTCCCAATTACACATGATGAATAGATTGAGAAAATATTTTTTTCAGCTAAGATCTATCTATTATAAACCTTCCTACCTGCACCTTGTGTTTTTCATCTGCATGAAATGTACTATACATTGATCATGTAGTTTCGTGGTGTCATTTGTTGCCCTGTACACACAGCCTATAGCAGAGTAAATCTTCACATGCATGTGTCAGAAGTTTATGTTTGTGTTCAAACATGAGGCAAAAGGCATGGAACTGCACAGGTTAATGCATGACCTCTCTCTGTAGTGTGAGAACTGGCATTTCCAGTGAAGAAACTCTATATCCCACAATTCCAGGGTCTCTCAGTCTAGTCTGCTGCAGGTGAAAGCTAAATAGTAATTAGATTGTACACAGACAAAAACAGGCAGAGCAATTAGCAGAGAGATCACCATGCTGAAAGAGATGTGCTTTCATCACAGTAGCCCTTCCCTCCTTTGTGATGCAACAAGAAGGAAATGGCAAGACATGGATTGGATGCTGTGTGACCCGAAACAGTAAGCTGTACTGGCCCCTTGGTGCATAGCAATCAACTATGTGAATGAATACATGGACTTAGGGAACATCGATCAGCTATGACACTACAAACTGTGGCCACAACAAGGTCAGCCTACCTCCCAACGTTCTGAAATGATAAAGAGAGACACCTTTCAGTACACAGTATGTACCAAAGGACACATCCCTGCCCCAGTCCCCATTACACAAACCACAAAGATCCAAAATGCAGAAAATGATTGGATAAACCACAAACGTGCATCTTTACCTCTGTAGCGGTACACCCATAGGGGCTGCTGAAAGTTCTGGTCCACCTGTTACCCTGCCCAGCCCGATATTCCCTTCCCAATCACCTTGGAGACAGTAAACAGATAATATGCTTGTTTTTGGATTTTTATTGAGAGATTTGAACTTGGATAGGGATGGGAATATATGGAATGCCCAGTAGAATTTCAGAACAGTCAGTTTGGGACAGAACGATGTACACTCTTTATACAAACACTTCAACTCCTCATGCACCACACTTGCTTGCAGACTATCACTCTCTCTCTCTCTCCTGCACAACACTTAACTCCAGGTACAGCTAGCACATGGTTAGACCCAACACTGACTCAGTCAGGCCTTAGGACAGTGATGGGGAACCTTGGCACCCCAGATGTTTTGGAACTACATTTCCCATGATGCTCAGGCACTCTGCAGTGTAGTGGAGCATCATGGGAAATGTAGTTCCAAAACATCTGGGGTGCCAAGGTTCGCCATCACTACCTTAGGAATTGCGATTTGTAGGCAGGGACCGCGGGTCCCTTTTTAGTGTAGCAAAAAATAGAATATAATGTCTTTAGTACTAGCTATGGTGGACTACTGCTCCCAGCAATCCCTCTTCGGGCCCTGCCAGCACTCCTGGCTGCAGCTGCCCGACTCCACTGCTCATAACATCACAATCCTTACTGCTGGCTCTGCACCCATCCCAGACTGCACACCCCCAGTCTTCTCAAGCATGCCTCCCCAGTCCTCCCGACTATACCTGTCACTCAACCGTCCCTCCTGGCAAAATACACACCGGTGGATAACTCCTGAAGACTTTCCTGGCAATGCTAGCTCTTCTTGTCCTCTCTGACTCCTCTCTGTGTCTCCTGTCCAGATCCTTCATGCGTTCTTGAAGAGATCTTTCTTGCACCCGAGTCCCAGGCCCAAGGTCACCCCTCAGATTGGGGAGTGGCCTCAAAGGCCCCAACAGCCTAGCACTCCATCCTCAGTTCTTTAGCCCAACAACTCCCCAGCTGGGCTGACCCTAGGTATTTAAAGAGGCCTGCCCCCTGCAAATCCAAGTTTGGGATTAGTCAGGGCTCCTTAGAACACCCCAGGGACAGCTCCACCTCCCTTCCCCTCCTCTCTTCTAGAATCCTCTAGAAGCTAGATGGAGGAAACCAATAAGTGATGCTGTCTATGGGTCACCAGCCTACTCTAAGCAACTCCCAGCCCACACAGATCAAAATAAACAGGCCTAGCTTCGTGCTAGGCCTGTTTAAATTTACCTGCACTCACCAAAAATCTATCTCTAGTGACTACCTAAGTAGTGGGTGCTACACCTCTATTTTTCCTTGATGTTGGCTTTTCGGCTTTTCTAAATAACAAATGCAGTAAGACAGTGGGTATATAAAAAAAGTTTAGTACAGCATAACACTATTGGTAGAAAAATAGTATATTGTTTACAGAGATGTACACATTAGATTACACGAGGAACAGAGGGATTTGAACCCAAAAGAAGGACATTGTCCTTGACAAAAGGTAAAATAGCTAAATCAGCCTTGGTCAACCTTTTTACCCCAGAGGGACCCTTTAAATAATTTTAGGATCTCAGAGAACCCTTGAAATAACCAATTAACCACTTCATGCAAAATCTGTACCAAGGTGATGCCTGCAGCCACAGGCTGGCGGTTGGCTTTGAAGTGATAACAACCGATGCAGCTAAGTAACTAGCCGCTTGTCCATCATCACAAGCAGCGGTTATCCCGCCGCCTTCCATTGCTTCGCCCGGGTCCCCCATCCCCCTGGGAAACCTGAGCCACCAGCCGACACATTCGCCAGCTGGCCGAAGTCCTGAACAAAGCCAGAATCGGCTTTGATGGGTTCTCCGATGTAGTAAACTGGAAGCAACGTCACTTCCCGGTTTACTCGGCAGCCAAAGGCGACAATTTAAAAAAATCAAAGGTATACAAAAAAAAAAAAAAAATCGCAAATTTTGATGTTTTAAATACTTTGAATTGCAGAGGAGGAGGGGTTTGGGGTCCCTCCATAAAGGGTACCTGTCACCACCTATTACTGTCACAAGGGATCTTTACATTTCTTGTGACAGCAACAAAAGTGATTAGAATTTTTTTTTTTAAAACAACAAGGTAAAAATAATAAAAAATGCCTACAAATGTAAACGGTGTAAACGGCGTGCGCGCGACCCACGGCTGGGCACTTAAAGAGCAACGTACCTGTACGTTGAAATATTAAGGGAAAATGGGGACGGGGAAGAGTTGGGACTTTATATGAAACACACCCCTCGGGTAGGATGGGACATACAATATAATGTCTAGAATAATAATGGGTGACGATAATGGACCTCATGCAGTAATTGATATACGTTTAATTAATACAATTGATATAATACAGATTGAATATAGCATGATTGATACAAAATATCATAATATAATTAATAACATAATAGACAGTGTATCATATGATAAAATCAATATCAGCAGTACATCCAGAATAGTCACAAAACACCAAAACATATTGTATAAAATAAATTGATGACTCTTCCAAAATAAAACCCATAGTATAAACATGGTTGCTGTGATATGGCATCAAATATAAAAGCTCTACGCGTTTTGTGGATTTGTATCCACTCATCAGGAGCAGCTAACGGTGATGCCTAAAATGAATAATAAATCAATAATTAATATTCATAAATTAACCCAGGAGGAGAGGGAACAGCAACTGCAGTCCTAACACTCTTACCTGTGGATATAAAAATAGATTTGTAGAGAAGCATAGGTAATAAAAATGTTGATGATGAGAGGCACCAGGGGGTGAAAGAATCACCCACCCCGGAGCTGAGGTGGTGATACAGCGGCAGCAGGGCATAGCCAACCAGGGAACAGAGAAGTGCAGGAGTGTATATGCGAAGTCCACCTATCAATATCATAGTAGTCAGTGAGAGCCCCAATCCAAAAATCCTAAAATAAATAATAAATAATAATATATATAGTAAGCAATAGGATATTATAGAGGGACTATAGGGAGAGAGGGTAAAAATGTGAAAGGTAGAGTGTGTAGAGAAGTGAAGGAGCTGATAGAGCACACCTAGGGTGCAGAAAAGGATTCAAATTAGACAATAAATATAAAAAGTGCCAGGACCACCAAGAACACCAATAACAGCACATTGAGCAGTGATTACCTAGGCTTGGTGAAGGTATGTGAGGGAATTGAAATGAAGGTGCCTGTACGTTGATGTGCCCAGCTGTGCCATTCTGCCGACGTAAATGTGCAGGAGGCGGTCCTTAAGTGGTTAATTGGTTGGTAGTGGCAAAATACCCCTTAGGCCGCGTACACACGCGGGGACTGTTCGCCCAACTTTGTCCGTCAAACAGTTTCGGCAAACAGTCCGCTCAAAATTAGCATGGACGGACATGGCCACACACGACGTACGAACAGTTTGCTGAAACCGTGCGCGATGACGTGAACGGCACGTACGACGGGACGAAAAATACGACGTCCTATACACTGCATTATAACTTTCGGCGTGTAAATCCTTTCTGAGCATGCGCGGAACTTAGTTTGACGAACAAGCCTACACACGCGGGGACTGTCCGCTGAAACAAGGTTTCAGCCGACAGTTTTTCGGAATTTCCGAAAAACCTTGTTCAGCGGACTGTTCGCTGAAACTGTCCGCTAAAAAGCCCACACACGAGCGGACTGTCCGCTGAAACTTGGTTTCAGCGGACAGTTTCAGCGAACAGTCCCCGCGTGTGTACGCGGCCTTAGGGTTAGTAGTGGTGGTGGATAGTAGAAAGAATGCTCCTCTCACAGTTTTGGTTAGAATGCTACCCTCAGACAGTTACGTTCAATAAGTTCATGCAACTGGCTATGCCAAGTGACATTATCCTCAAAACTATGTAAGCACCTTCATACGTTGCTTCATGGTCCAGTTCTGATCTGATGCTCACACGCCCACTGTTGGCACTTTCGGTTGTGGACACAGGTCAGCATTAGAACCCTGCGCCTACGCAGCTCCATACACAGCAAAACTGCAATGTCCAGTTTTCTGCTTGCAAAACGAATGCCGCGTACACACGACCGGACTTTCTCAATGACTTTCTTGACTTAATCAATGTTTTTCACGTAAACCTATCAATGGTCATAAAGTTATGGCTGATCCGCAGGACCAGGACAAGGGGTGGGCATAAGACTTGGCTGCCTTGGGGCGCAGCGTGCATTGTAGGAATGAGGAAGCCACAAGTTCCTTCTAATCGGTGAAGTTCCGATATACTGTATGTATTTTAACTGTGACTTTAGATTTTTGTTGGGTGAATATTATTTGAAATAAAGAAGGCAATTTCAGAAAAAGTCAAGGCTCAAAGTCAAGGCTCCTCCAGCAGCCAGTTTGGTGACCAATTTCAGAGTCTGGAGGCTTGGAAAAGATTTGTGACTCTTGATCATTTCCAAGTTTAGATGTGTGAATATCGCACCTTTGTGACCTAAATTCTCAATCATCAGAACGCTTACGAAGAAGGAACATCTTCATGTTCACAGCCTTGTCCTTGTTATTAGGTCAGCAAACAGCTGGAAAGCCATCTTTCATGGGATGACAGCACTATCGGAGCGTCAGCTGCCCCCCCCCCCCCCAAAAAAAAAGAAATAAAAAAAATACTAAATTGGAATGTGAGCCTGATTTGAAGAAATGTTTGTGTTCCCTCACTGGGGCCAGCTTGGTCCGGTTTTGATTGCTAGCAAATACTGTAGCAAAAGCCATGGAGAGAATACTTCTGGATCCATACTCTTTAGACATGGAGACCAAAATAGAAATCTGTCTTCAACATGTTTCTTGACGGTAGACTTGTAAGCGGGGGAATTAGCGTGGCTGTATTATAGAGGGAAACACACTGTGTGGTATTGTAAATTAAGTAACTTTAATTGCCAGTTAAAGCGGAGTTTCCACAAAAAAAAAAAAATAATAATAATAATAATAATTTAAAGTCAGCAGCTACAAATACTGCAGCTGCTGACTTTTAATAATCGGACACTTACCTGTCCCAGGGTCCAGCGATGCGGGGGATCGAAGCCCCGCTCATCTCTCCCTCCGCTCGGCGGCGCCGGCATTTTAACTGTGGGTGCCCCGGCTGTGGCTTCACAGCCGTGCACACACTGCACATGTGCGAGCCGCGCGCTATGACTGGCAGCTCAATCATCTGGGACCTGTCACGTGTCCCAAATAATCGCCTAGAGGGAGGGGGGAGAGATGATCTCCCTTCCTGCGCCGAGGGAAGTGACGTCAGGAGCCTGGCCGCCGAAGGAGGCAGACTACGAGGGACCCCCTAGCAACAAGCAGTGTTATTAGAGGTAAGTAAAAAAAAAAAAAAAAACTCCAAATGTTTTTTTTTCTTTTTTTTAAGCACATTAATGCATTTTTTTTTTTTCGGGTGGAACTCCACTTTAAGCAACAGTGGAAAATTATATTTACAAAAGTGGAGTAAACAGTTCTCTTGTTAGCATATAAGGCACAGATTCACAGTCCATTCACCAAAGATACAGAATGCAGCTCAGTAAAGTGGCACTGTAGTTATTATTCCTCTCTTCAGGCACATCGGTGGTATACAAGGCACATTTTGATTGCTTGCCATAGGCTGCTGTCCATAAGCAGGTTCCACAGATGGAGCAGAGATGATTTAACAGGAAAATACACCGCCTTAGATGAGCTTCTATCACAAGCACAGCGGCAGAGCTCATAGGCAGGACTCCTGAGGATCCGTCCCTACAGGCTGGAACACTCTCCCTGATTAAGGCCTAGCTTTCCCTCACGGGCAGTATACCTTTTCCTCACTCATTTCCCACACACGTCTCTCAAAATGGTGGCTGGGCTCTCTTTTATATGGAACATAACAGAAAACGGTGGACAAAATCTCGAGATAACTTGGTACCAATCAGAACATGAGGCTTCTCCAAGATGGCTGCTGGAGACAATTTCAGAGAAGTTACAGCCTCAACAGGATTTCACAAAACAGCAGGAAAACACAAACACATTCTGAATATAATATGACATTTCTGCATGAGGAAGTAAGTATGATACAATTGTAGTCCCACTTCTCTTCCCAGCCAGCAAGACCGTCCTGTCCAGGGCTTGTTTTTCTCGGAGAATAGGTGCAGGAACTCCCCCCATCTGAGTCACCCCTTGTCTCTGTATCTGGGCCCCTTTTTCTGGACTGAAGGCTGGCTTACTTTGCTGGAGGCTGCGCCTCTGGACTGACCATTGCCAGGATCTTGTGAGTAGAGTCTCTTTATCTGCGTTAAAGCTGATTCATGGTCCCCAGCTGTTAACCATATCTACCCAAGCTGCCTTTATGCTTATTCATGCCTATTCTGATTCATGGTCCCCAGTCGTGAACCATGGAGTATTTAAGTATACCTATAGCAGTGCTACTGCTGCCACATAAGAGTTGTCCCCTACTATCCAAATATTTCATTTTGAAGTACCCTGCACCACCCTCAAAAAGACACCCTGTAACAGCCTTTCTCAACCCTTTTACCCAAGGGCAACCCTTGAATTAATTTTCTGGTCTTGGAGAACCCCTGCAAAAATGTATCTAGAATCAGTGGGAAGAATGCCTCTTACATTGGTGGTCAGTAGTAGAAAGAATTAGAACACCACAGACAGCTAAATATACTTTGGAGCCGTACCATTGGTTCTGCCATGTGGTGTAGGACCTGAAATCATGAAGGTCCCATAAGATGGGAAGTCAATTAGCAACAGCTCAAGGAATGCCTAACCACCTCTGGAGGAACCCTTGGTTTCCATGGAACCCTGGTTGAGAATTCCTGCCCTAGAGTGTTTATTGAGCCAGAGTGGATGGAACGTAGATGTGTGCCTGGCTGCCTTGCACTGCTTGGGAAATAATCTGTGAAAATCGACTGTGTCCCCTCTAGGGGTGGCGGTACACTTGATTTTATTTTTTATTGTTTAGTAATGTTAGATTGTTGTTACACCACAATACTGTATGTAGCGATGTAGTTGCCGCTAGTAACAAACAATCCCCCAATTCACCCCGCTGCCAGACTTCATATATCACTTGCAGAGACAATAAACAGTCTCTTGCTGGTTTTGTTTGTTGTTTTATTGGGGGATACATCTTTCTTTCTTTCTTCCTGTCCCTACCTCTCTCTTTCCCTATCTTTTTTTCTCTTTCTTCCTGTCCCTCCCTTTCTTTCTTTCTCTTTCTTCCTGTCCCTTCCTCCCTCTTTCTTTCTTTTCCTCTCTATAATTTTTTCTCTCTTGCTTTCTTTCTTTCTTCCTGTCCCTCCCTCCCTCTTTCTTTCTTTCTTTCTGTCCCTCCCTCCCTCTTTCTTTCTTTCTTTCTTTCTTTCCTTCTTTCTTCCTGTCCCTCCCTCCCTCTTGCTTCCTGTCCCTCCCTCCCTTTCTTTCTTTCTGTCCCTCCCTCCCTCCCTCCCTCCCTCCCTCCCTCCCTCTCTTTCTTTCTTTCTGTACCTCCCTCCCTCTCTTTCTTCCTGTCCTTCCCTCCCTCTTTCTTTCTTTCTTTCTGTCCCTCCCTCCCTCTTTCTTTCTTTCTTTCTTTCCTTCTTTCTTCCTGTCCCTCACTCCCTCTTTCTTCCTGTCCCTCCCTCCCTCCCTTTCTTTCTTTCTGTCCCTCCCTCCCTCTCTTTCTTCCTATCCTTCCCTCCCTCTTTCTTTCTTTCTTCCTGTCCCTCCCTCCCTTTCTTTCTTTCTGTCCCTCCCTCCCTCCCTCTCTTTCTTTCTTCCTGTCCCTCCCTCCCTCTTTCTTTCTTCCTGTCCTTCCCTCCCTTTCTTTCTTTCTTCCTGTCCCTCCCTCCCTCTTTCTTTCTTTCTTCCTGTCCCTCCCTCCCTCTTTCTTTCTTCCTGCCCCTCCCTCCCTTTCTTTCTTTCTTCCTGTCCCTCCCTCCCTCTTTCTTTCTTTCTTTCTTCCTGTCCCTCCCTCCCTCCCTTTATTTCTTTCTTCCTGTCCCTCCCTCCCTCCCTTTCTTTCTTTCTTCCTGTCCCTCCCTCCCTTTCTTTCTTTCTTTCTTTCTTTCTTTCTTTCTTTCTTTCTTTCTGTCCCTCCCTCCCTCTCTTTCTTTCTTCCTGTCCTTCCCTCCCTCTTTCTTTCTTTCTTCCTGTCCCTCCCTCCCTTTCCTTCTGTCCCTCCCTCCCTCCCTCTCTTTCTTTCTTCCTGTCCCTCCCTCCCTCTTTCTTTCTTTCTTCCTGTCCCTCCCTCCCTTTCTTTCTTTCTTTCTTCCTGTCCCTCCCTCCCTCCCTTTCTTTCTTTCTTCCTGTCCCTCCCTCCCTCTTTCTTTCTTTCTTCCTGTCCCTCCCTCCCTTTCTTTCTTTCTTCCTGTCCCTCCCTCTCTTTCTTTCTTTCTTCCTGTCCCTCCCTCCCTCTTTCTTTCTTTCTTCCTGTCCCTCCCTCCCTCCCTTTCTTTCTTTCTTCCTGTCCCTCCCTCCCTCCCTTTCTTTCTTTCTTCCTGTCCCTCCCTCCCTCTTTCTTTCTTTCTTCCTGTCCCTCCCTCCCTCCCTCCCTTTCTTTCTTTCTTTCTTCCTGTCCCTCCCTCCCTTTCTTTCTTTCTTCCTGTCCCTCCCTCCCTCTTTCTTTCTTTCTTCCTGTCCCTCCCTCCCTCCCTTTCTTTCTTTCTTCCTGTCCCTCCCTCCCTCTTTCTTTCTTTCTTCCTGTCCCTCCCTCCCTCTTTCTTTCTTTCTTCCTGTCCCTCCCTTTCTTTCTTTCTTTCTTCCTGTCCCTCCCTCCCTTTCTTTCTTTCTTCCTGTCCCTCCCTCCCTCCCTTTCTTTCTTTCTTTCTTCCTGTCCCTCCCTCCCTTTCTTTCTTTCTTTCTTTCTTTCTTTCTTTCTTTCTTTCCCTCCCTCTTTCTTTGCCTCTCTATAATTTTTTCTTTCTCTTTCTTTCTTTCTCTCACTCTGTCTCCTCTCTCTTTCCCTTTCTCTTTTATTTACTCTTCTTTCCCTTTATTTTCTTTTTTCTCAGTAACCGATAATTACTAGATGATTCTTTGTAACATTAATAAAGAATAGGAATACCAAAAATTGTGACTGTCATGTCCTCCACCCCTCCATACACTTTCAATCTCTTTAAGAATCTTTTGACTATCCTGGTATAATGACATCCACTTCACATATTTATTTATATCATCGTTTATATTAGGTAAATAAACACTATTTGTCTGTCATTCATGTAAATAAAGGTCAGAATAATGCTACGCATTCTATTCTGCTGATCCATTCATTAGGAATCCGAACTTCGGTAATTGTTTACCGGCTTGACCTATCACTGACATTGGTCAGCGCTAACCATCTTCTACCGTGTGAGGTTATTGGTACAGCAAGTCTACATATAGACAGGAGATTATTAGGCCCCTTTCACACATGCGGACATTATGTCCGCTTGCGGATGAAATACAGACATACATGCATTCCTATGGGATAGCGGGTGTCTGCGGATGAACATCCGCAGACACCCGCTATCGTCCGCCTCCGCAATTGTCCGATTCTGCAGACGGAGGAAAATCCTATTTTTCTATCCGTCTGCAGAACGGATTGGAAGAACACGGACAGACGGCCCGTACTCATCCGATCCCCCCATAGAGGAGAGCGGAGAGCTGACAGGGCGGTCCCTGCACAGTGTGCCGGGACCGCCCTGTTATCCGCCGGTTCAGCGGGGACAACGGAGCGATCCCCGCCGAGCGAGCGGATCATCATGGGGCGGGTCATTACTGAATTTTTAGAATGCTTATGCCCTGTACACACGATCGGACATTCCGACGACAAAATCAGTTGAATATGCACATAATATGCAGTCCCTATGCCCAGCAAATGCAGCCAACTGTGCCCCATAAATTGCAGCCTCTGTGCCCATAATATGCAGTCACTATGCCCAGCAAATGCAGCCAACTGTGCCCCATAAATTGCCGGCTTGGTGCCCATAATATGCAGTCACTATGCCTAGCAAATGCAGCCAACTGTGCCCCATCAATTGCCGGCTTGGTGCCCATAATATGCAGACACTATGCCCAGCAAATGCAGCCAACTGTGCCCCATCAATTGCAGGCTTGGTGCCCATAATATGCAGTCACTATGCCCAGCAAATGTAGCCAACTATGCCCCATCAATTGCTGCCTCTGTGTCAATAATATGCAGCCACTGTGCCCCCCTTGCCCGCTGTCTGCCCGGCACTTACCCCATCATGAAGGCAGGTCAGGCAGCTGGACAAGCGGTGATCTGTGGGACAGGTAGCACAGCAATGGCTCCTCTATCCTCAGAGCGCATCTTCTTCCTGTTCTGCTAGGTGGCCAATGGGATCGCCTCTGCATTCAGTCAACCAGGTGGCCGGTATTACATTCGTGCCTTCTGATTGGCTGAGAGGCAGTTCTGTGTTAGCAAAGCATATATTAATTTGCTTTGCTAACACACCTGGGTCACCTAGGTCACATTTTTTAAGCCAATTAGAATCTATGGCTCTAATCAGGTGCTTCAAAAACACCCACCGTAAAGGGGCTGGATGCCTGAATGGGGGGGGAGGTGTGGCTACAATGCTCATGGATAGATTCATGCAATGCATGCATCTATCCATACTACACGGGGGGGGGGGGGCTCTATCTATCTATCTATCTATCTATCTATCTCCACTTCCTCTTTCTGTGGGGGTCCCCCAAGGCTCTTCTTTTAGACCCCTCCTCTTCTCCATCTACACCTCCTCCCTTGGTCGCTTGATAAACTCCCATGGCTTCCAATATTATCTCTACACCGATGACACCCAAATCTCTCTACTCCTCACCTCACATCTTCTGTCTCCTCTTGCATTGCTAACTTACAGATAAGCATGAATGTCTCACCACTTCCTTAAACAAAACCTCTCTAAAACTGAGTTGATAATATTCCCTCCCCCACTGGTGCCCCCCTATATGACTTTTCCATCAAGATCAGGGCACATGGGCAACACCCTCCTCTGTGTATAATGGATAGATTCATGCATTGCATGTTTCTATCCATGGCCACTGTAGACACCCCCTATTCAGGTGTCCGACCCCTTTCTGGGCGCCGGGCGCCTGAATTATAGTGACGGGGGGATGTTTTTGATACACCTGATTAGAGCCATAGGCTCTAATAGGCTTAAAAAAAAGGTGAAGTGCGTTCACCCAGATGGGTTAGCAAAGCAAATGAATATGAACTGCCTCTCAGCCAATCAGGAGGCGCGGGTCTAATACTTGTCACCTAATTGGCTGAAGGCACAGGTGTCCTGATTGGATGCCTAACGGAAGAGAGCAGAGGAACTAAACGGGAGACGACAGAGAGCCATGGAGGACCCCCACCACCACCACCAGGTGGTCATCCACCCCCAGGATGGGGTAAGTGTGTGCTGGTCAGACGGTGAGCGGGGGGGAGGTCACAGAGGCTGCATATGATGGGCACACAGGCTACATATGATGGGTCACAGAGGCTACATATGATGGGAACACAGGCTGCATATGATGGGCACATCGGCTACATATGATGGATCACAGAGGCCACATATGATGGGTCACAGAGGCTATATATGATGGGTCACAGAGGCTACATATGATGGGCACACAAGCTGCATATGATGAGCACAGGCGCTACAATTGATGGGCACACATGCTACATATGATGGGCACACAGGCTGTCTATGTTGGGCACAAGCTGCATGTGATGAGCACGAGTTGCATATGATGGGTACAGGCACTACAATTGATGGGCACAGTGGCTGCAATTTATGGGCACAGTGGCTGTGTTTGATGGCGCAGTGGCTGCGTTTGATGGGCGCAGTGGCTGTGTTTGATGGCGCAGTGGCTGCGTTTGATGGGCACAGTGGCTGTGTTTGATGGCGCAGTGGCTGCGTTTGATGGGCACAGTGGCTGTGTCTGATGGCGCAGTGGCTGCGTTTGATGGGTACAGTGGCTGCAATTGATGGCACAGTGAGGTTGCAATTGATGTTTTGCAATTGATGTTTGTTTTTTTTCAGAATTTTTCAGTTTGTTTGCGCCCCCTCAAAAATTTGGAGCACCAGCCGCCACTGTCTAAAAGTCTCCCCTTTTTAACAAATGAAACCATCAAGCTACTTATTCACTCCCTTGTTGTTATCTCTCGGCTTGACTATGCAACTTCCTTCTCATTGGCCTACCTCTCCACAGTCTATCATGGATGTTGTTTCCAGACTCATCTACATTACCAACCGCTAATGTTGCTAACCCTCTCTGCCAATTCCTCCACTAACTTCCATTCAGTGTCCTCCACCCCTCTCCACCAATTCCTCCCTTAACCTCCTTTCAGTGTCATTCACCCTTCTCTGCTAATCTCTTCAGTAACCTCTACTCAGTGTTCCCCACACCTCTCTGCCAATCCCTGCACTGGCTTCTGATTGCCCATTAAATTACATTCAAAATACTAACAGCAACATCCAAAGATATTCACAACTCTGCCCCGAGCTATACATATCACCCAAACCGTCCTCTCTGCTCCTCCCAACACCTCCTGCTCTCTAGCCCCTTTCTCTCCCCCTCCCATGCTCACATCCCAAACTTCTCCAGAGCCTCTCCCATCCTCTGAAACTCTCTACCTCAATTCATCTGGCTATCTCCTACTCTTGCTGCCTCATCTTTTCAGGGAAGTCTATCATGCTTCCAGCTAATTGAACTTTCTTGATCATACATCACGGGACACAGGAGCTTCATTACATAGTGGGTTATATAGGCACCTCTGGGGATTGGACACTGGCTAACCCCCAATTAAGGAGAATTCCTCCCCTATATAACCCCTCCCATATGGGAGGCACCTCAGTTTTTTCACCAGTGTCTAAGGTGGTTGGTCACGTAAAACATGTGCTATGAAGAAAGCTCTATGCAGGTCCCTGCAGGGGTCTAAGGGCTATGATAACCGGATCCATATCTCGGGCCGATATTTGACTCCCAGGATGATATGATACCCGGGCCTCGTCATCCGAAGAAACAAGGTTTTGCCTGTAAGTCCTCTCCTCTGGAAGACTGGGCTCTGGGAAAACCAGACTTGGTGTACTATTTAAACAGTGGCACGACAGTTTCTGGCAGAGTCTTTTACAAGGTCCAGGTAAGAGGTTCCTCTGAGAAGGAACCCAAAAAATCCTGAAGGTTGACACAACTCTGCCCGCCGTGATGGGTGAAGGCTGGAATCTGTCTGTTTCAGCAGTTCCTGCGGCGGGGACAGGTAAGAGAAGTTAATCCTATATGAATCATATATTATGGATTTCTTCAAGTGAGTAGTTGAATGTCTTACCTGGTTTCCGCCACTAGAGGGAGTAAGAGCAGCCTGATGCATACTCACATGCCTTTTCAGTATACACGCTCAGTGAAGCCAGTCCCCGGATGGCTCACATCCTCCGCTGCAGACTCTGCCACAATGAAGGTAAAAAAGAGGTCCCACGTAGTCTGGGGGTCCCGCACAGCTCAGTAGATGGTCCTCTTCCCCCCTCTCAGATGCCGGCAGTCCTCGTGCACGCGCGCTGGGTGCGCTCCCTTAAGTAAATTAAGAGGGGGGTGTGGTTGCGGGCCATGCATGCCAGCGTGCACGGCGCTTTACTGCGCAGGCGCCAAAGCGGCAATTTTAAAAGCCCAGAACGCCAGGGGGCTGTAAGTGGAGGACCCAGAGCTGTGGGTAGTAAGCATCCTAAGGGGTTGGATCCAGGCAAACCTAAGACACCTACTCAGCATCAGGTTGTGCAGTTTAAGCATATATGTTTATTGTGAGACTTGTAGCACAACCGTGATTGCACTTTTGTACTAGTACCTCTGCTTTGTAGCTTAGGACTATGTCTCCTCGTAAGAGGGTCTCAGGGGGAGGTAACAAGGGCACTGGTAAATCACCGCCTAGGTCTAGGGGTCCTAAAGATGCATGTAGATTACCATGCCCCCCTGCAAGACTGGAGCCAGCCTCACAGGATGAGTCAGTGCCCCTGTCAGGTTTTGCAGCCTCTCCTATTATTTCAGCCCCAGCTTATATGTCACTGAACACTCCCTTAAGGCTACATTGGAGGGTTTTGAAGGGAGAATTATGAATTTTATTTAAATTTCCCTGAAAAATAGCAGAAAAAGGGGTAGATCCCCTCCCTCTGCTGAAATTCCTCTTTCAGATGACACCTCTGACAATGAGGAGAGATCCCTATCATAAGATAGGGATCAAGAGCAGTCAGATGAATCAAAGGAAGAGGAGAGAGTCCCCTCCTCCAAAGCACTCAGAAAGCAGGTTCAATATTACACTGAATTGGTGCGTACCACTTTCATAATGCCCGCTGCTGAGGCCGCTACATCCTCTGTTTCTTCCCTGGGGGTCAGGAGAATCCTACAGACTGCCTTTTCCTTTCCAATTCATCCCTTAATGGATAAATTGTTGTATGAGGATTGGGGACATGCCGATAAACTGTTTGCTCCTCCTAAAAGGTTTTCTATGCTTTATCCTCTGGAGGAAAGTTTCACCAAGAAGTGGGGGGTCGCATCTGTCGATGCGGCTGTTTCTTGTGTGAATAAAAACCTGACCTGTCCTTTGGATAATGCTCAGGTATTTAAGGATCCAACTGATAAGAAGCTGGAAAATTTATTGAAAGCCTCCTTTTCGATGGCTGCCGCTGTAGTGCAACCTACAGTCGCAACTGTGGGGTTGTGTCAGTTCCTCAAGGAACAGGTTAAGCGGATGCTTGGCCTTCTTCCCAGTGAAGAAGTGGAGAATTATGCAGAAATTCCTCAAATTCTGTGTTTTATGATTGATGCGATTTTGGATTCTGTCCAACAAGCATCTCGTTTGTCTCTCTTGTTGGTACACATGCAAAGGGCCTTATGGCTAAAAAATTGGGCAGCTGAGCTGTCGTGTAAAAAATATTTGACTGGGTTCCCATTTAAAGGGGAACGCTTATTTGGGGAGGAATTGGATAAATTCGTCCAAAAGATTACAGGGGGTAAATCTACTCTCCTTCCAATCAAAAAGAACAAACGTCCATCATTTAGGCGTTCTCTTTCTCCCGGAGCATCAAGCTCTAAGCAGTGGCGACGGCCTTCCCAACCTCCTTCTAGAGGAAAGGCCCAAGGTCACACCCAGGGGCAGAAAAAGACTTGAGGGCGAAAGCCTGCCAAGCAGAGCCCAAAAGCTTCCTTGTGAAGGGGCGCCCCCACTCGGCCGAGTGGGGGGAAGGCTCCTGCAGTTTGCAGAAGCCTGGCGGGAAGAGATTCGGGACAAGTGAGTAACCTCCTCAATATCTCTGGGCTACAAACTAGAGTTCCAATAGATTCCACCATCTCGCTTCCTAAGGTCAAGAATCCCCAAGGATCCAGTAAAGCAAAGACCGCTACTTCTGGCCTTAGACCACTTACTATCCCAGGGGGTGATAGTGGAAGTGGAAGAACAGGGTTCAGGTTTTTACTCAAATCTCTTCACCGTTCCAAAGCCAAATGGAGATGTCAGACCTATCCTGGATCTAAAGGATTTAAACCAGTTTTTGTACAATCGGTCTTTCCCAATGCAGTCAATACGCTCTGTGGTCTCTTCCCTGCAAGTGGGAGAGTTTATGGCATCAATAGATATCAAGGATGCATATCTTCATGTGCCAATATTTCCCGCACACCAAAAGTATCTAAGGTTCGCGGTAGATCAACGCCATTTTCAATTTGTGGCCCTGCCTTTTGGTCTCGGTACAGCTCCTCGAGTCTTCACAAAGATTCTAGACCCTCTCTTGGCAAACCTAAGAGCTCAGGGTGTAACCGTGATAGCTTATGTAGACAATTTGCTACTCATAGAGCAAACAGTAGCGCTCTTGAACCACAGTGTTATCAAAACATTAGAACACCTGAAACACCTAGGTTGGATTATAAACCTAGAAAAGTCATCACTGGAGCCTGCTACCAGGTTGGAGTATCTGGGCAAGATCATAGACACCGCTCAGGGCAGGGTGTTTCTACCAAGGCCAAAGGCCATGTCTATAGATAGGGGTTCTTGTTCGCCTAATACTGAGCAGAAGGACTTCCCCCATTCGGCTGTGTATGAGATTGTTAGGCCGTTCCATTCGCCCAGTTTCACTCAAGGCCTTTGCAGAGATGCATCCTTTTCGGCTTAGAACAAGAAGCCCCAGGCCTTGGACCTTCCTATGTGTCTATCCCCAGGGATACGCAGGAGTCTCGTTTGGTGGTTACAGACCAAGAATCTGCTGAAAGGCAAAACTTTTCTTCCTCTTCCATGGAAGATTGTAACTACAGATGCCAGCCTAACAGGCTGGGGAGCAGTGTTGGGAGAAGTATTCACGCAGGGGAAATGGTCTGCAACCGAAAAACTACTGCCCATAAATATTCTGGAAATTCGGGCAGTTTATATGGCCCTCATGAACTAGTCCTACAGACTACAGGGTCATCCTGTTCAAATGCAGTCCGACATTGCCACAGCTGTGGCTTATATCAATCACCAGAAGTCTGGTTGCACAAAGAGAGGTGAATCGCATACTGGGCAGAGGGGCATGTTCCATGCCTCTCTGCAGTCTTCATTCCAGGAGTGGAAAATTGGCAAGCACACTTTCTAAGCCGCCAATAGTTATGCCCAGGAGAATGGGCTCTACACCCCAACATATTTCAGACCATATGTCACAAATGGGGCACTCCAGACGTAGATCTGTTTGCGTCCAGATTCAACAGGAAGCTGGACAAGTTTGTTTTAAGGACAAGGGATGTATTTGCTCAGGGGTCAGATGTTCTGACAATTCCTTGGGATTGGTACAATCTAATTTATGCCTTCCCACCATACCCGCTTCTGTCACGGTTCCTGGGAAGAGTCAAGAGGGAAACAAAGTTGGTTCTATTGGTAGCCCCGGCTTGGCCCAGGCGACCATGGTACACAGAGATCATGAAGTTGGCAGTAGGCAGGCCTTGGATCCTTCCTCTCTGGTCAGATCTGCTCTCGCAGGGTCCAATTTACCATCCTGCTTTACACAGTCTGAGTTTAACGGTTTGGCTGCTGAGACCCACATTCTGAGAGACCGTGGACTCTCGGAGTCAGTCCTTTCTACTCTGATCAATGCCAGAAAGCCGGCCTCCAGGCTTATTTACTACAAAATCTGGAAGGCATATGTTTCCTGGTGTGAACACAGGGGATGGCATCCTAGAAAGTATGTCGTTAGCAGGATCTTGGCTTTCCTCTAGTCAGGCCTAGAAATAAATCTGGCCGTAAGCACTATCAAGGTTCAGATTTCAGCCTTGTCATTGTTTTTCCAGAAGCCACTTGCATCACATTCTCTTGTGCGGGCTTTCATCCAGGGGGCTATGCGGTTAAGGCCGCCAGTCAAACCTCCGGTATGCCCATGGGATCTAAATTTGGTTCTCTCGGCATTGCAGGGGCAACCTTTTGAACCATTGCTTCAGGCTTTGTTAGTTCCTTTGACTAAAAAATTTGTTTTCTTGATAGCCATATCCTCGGCTAGAAGAGTGTCAGAGCTGGCAGCTCTTTCGAGCAAGGAACCTTATCTAATTATTCATAAGGACCGAGTAGTGATGCGTCCTAATAGGTCCTTTCTACCTAAGGTGGTTTTGGGATTCCATTTGAATCAAGACGTAATCCTACCATCCTTTTTTTCCAGATCCACAATCTGCCGAAGAAGAGTCTTTGCACACTCTAGATGTGGTAAGTATCTATCTCCAGGCAACTGCTCAGATAAGAAAGACTGATTGTTTATTTATTTTACCAGAAGGCCCTAAGAAGGGCAAAGCGGCATCAAAATCCACTCTCTCAAGGTGGATTAGACAAGTTATTCTTCAGGCCTATAGTGTAAAGGGGAAGATCCCTCCTTTTCAAGTGAAAGCGCACTCTACTAGGGCTGTAAGTGCTTCTTGGGCAGTGCATCACCAGGCCTCCCTGGCTCAGATCTGTAAGGCTGCGACTTGGTCATCAGTCCACACATTCACCAGATTCTATAAGGTGGATGTCAGAGGGCAAGAGGATATCGCCTTCGGGCGCAGTGTACTGCAGGCTGCAGTTTAGGTCCTCCGGTCCCTGGCAGTCTATAATTCTGATCTGTGTCTCCCTCCCCTCAATCTGAGCATTGCTTTGGGACATCCCACTATGTAATGAAGCTCCTGTGTCCCGTGATGTATGATCAAGAAAATAGGATTTTTATATACAGCTTACCTGTAAAATCCTTTTCTTGAGAGTACATCACGGGACACAGAGCTCCCGCCCTTCTTGGGTTTTACGTGGTTTCTTATTGCTTTGCTACAAAACTGAGGTGCCTCCCAGATGGGAGGGGTTATATAGGGGAGGAATTCTAGTTAATTGGGGTTAGCCAGTGTCCAATCACCAGAGGTGCCTATATAACCCACTATGTAATGAGCTCTTGTGTCCCGTGATGTACTCTCAAGAAAAGGATTTTACAGGTAAGCTGTGTATAAAAATCCTATTTTTATCACTTCCATGAGCACATTTTCCACAGTTACAAGGTTATGTTGTTAATTTGGTTGAAAAATGACATAAGTCCATCCAGTTCAACCAACATAGAGAAAAAAAAAGAAAAACCGTACAAATAGAAAACCTCCATATGTACAATCCTATACCCACAGTTGATCCAGAGGATCTCCAAAAAACTCCAATAAAGCATGATCCAATTTGCTGCAGTGAGGGAAAGAAATTCCTTGCTGATCCCTCAACAGGCAATTGGGTATTCCCTGGATCAGCTTTACCTATAATTACTAGGGCTATCCAGATATGCTTGTCTTTACTAAAAGAATGTGAGTGTATATATACTTTTGTCTTAATAAATGCTATACAAACTACACTTAGAAGGCACTTCTATCTCTCCATGTTTGAAGTGTGCTTCTACTTCCCTCAAGAGGCCAGCCCTGAGCTGTGGTCTGGCAACCACCTCCGCAGGATATTGACATCTGCTCACTTCAACTCTATGAACTCCCTCATTTGCTCATCACCACACTATGTCAGGACCTGGACTTGAACCTGGAATCTCTTCTGTGTCTGGCAATGACACTTCTCGCTAAGCTACCTGAGATGCTTGACAGCACCCTGCCTTGTCCATTGGACAACCCTGCCTTGTGTCTTGATTTCTGTTGAACCTTGAACGCTTTTCTCCTCCCATTAACGTCCTGATATAAGCCATATCTCTGCACTTCCCATTGCCAGATTAGTTTAGGTCTTATCCTGCCTTGAGCTTCCTCTATTGCTACTTGGAAATGGCCTTTGCTTGTGATCCTGACTATGAAACTCTTCTCCAGCACTGGCCTTGGCTTTGTAACCCCGACTACAAAACTCTTCTCCAGCACTGACCTTGGCTTGTGACCCCGACTATGAAACGCTTCTCCTGCACCGACCTTGGTTTGTGACCCTAACTATGGAACTCTTCTCCTAAACCAACCTTGGCTTGTAACCCCCGACTACAAAGCTTTTCTCCTGCACCGACCTCAGCTTGTGACCCTGAACTACGAAACTCTTCTCCTGCATCGACCTTGGCTTGTGACCCTGACTGCGAAACTCTTCTCCTGCACGACCTCAGCTTGTGACCCCGAACTACAAAACTCTTCTCCTGCATGACTCTTGGCTTGTGACCCCAACACTGATCATCAGTCTAACAGTTCAGCCAATTCAATCTCTTCCAGAACTGAGAACTGTGCTTAGCCTGACTTTATCGGCCATTGATCTCCACTCACTACAGGTCTTCCAACACACTACTTCTATTCAGAAACGTATGGTTCCCAGCATTAGTGATCCCAGTTTGCACCATTATTTTCCCTGTTGACCCTATGTGCATTTATGACCTTTTGTACCACTTGCCCCAGCCTATTATATTGTAAGCTCTTATTAAAGCGGAGGTCCACTTAAAAAAAAAAAAAAATGTATATGTATGTATGTATATATATATATATATATATATATATATATATATATATATATATAAAGCCAGCAGCTACAAATACTGCAGCTGCTGACTTTTAATAAATGGGCACCAGGGTAGAACTGACCATTCGGGCTCTCGGGCACTGCCCGAGGGCCCCATGGCACTAAGGGGCCCCATCAGGGTTGCCAGCCTCAATAAAACAAGGGACAGTATGTAAAAATCTGTGTTTTTTTTTTAAATTCCAAGATTATAGCTGCCCCACCTCTCCAGTACCTTTTCAGTGTGTGTATGTGTATTCTGTGTGTGTATATTGTGTGTCTGTGTGTGTATACTGTATGTGTGTGTATACTGTATGTGTGTATACTGTGTGTGTGTGTGTGTGTATACTGTATGTGTGTATACTCTGTGTGTGTGTGTGTGTGTGTGTGTATGGCCCCATAATCTATTGTCTGGGGGCCCCATAATCTCCTATTGCCCGGGGGCCCCATAATCTCCTTTTGCCCGGGGGCCCCATGAGTTGACAGTCCGCCCCTGATGGGCACTTACCTGTCCCAGGGTCCAGCGATGTCGGCAGCCCGAAGCCGATCCATCACTCAGCTCTCGGCAGCTGCCACCGCCATCCTCGGTGAGGGAATCAGGAAGCGAAGATTTACGGCTTCACTTCCCAGTTCCCTACTGCGGATGCGCTAGTCGCGTTGCGTGTCCTAACTGGTCCCCGCCATCTCCTGGGACCCATGTGTGTCCCAGCAGACAGCGGGGGGGGGGGGGGGGGGCGGAAGAGGCGTAGACTCCCGTGGGAGTCTATGCCCGGAAGCGGGTGCAAATACCTGTCTTAGACAGGTATCTGCACCCCCCTCCTCCTTGAAAGGTGCCAACTGTGACACCGGAGGGGGGGGGGGGGAGGGTTCCGAAAAGCAGAGGTTCCATTTTTCTGTGAACCTCCGCTTTAACTTGGCCCTCTTAACCCTCTTGTATTGACTTGTATTGTAACTGTATTGTCTCCCTTTATATTATAAAGTGCCGCACAGACTGTTGCCGCTATATAAATCCTGTATAATAATAATAATAATGGTAGTAATGACATGTTTATTGTAGCGGTCTATTGACGATTTAATGATATACGGATAAATATTCTGCAGCCTTAGATCCAGCGTCTGCCGTCTTTTATTTCCTCTCCGCGATGTAGATATTTTTTTTTATATTTTTTTACCGCGTTGTTTTCTTGTCTGCGCCTCCAGCCATTCCATTGTGAACACAAAGTTTTCATTTTTTCAATAAATTTCAGCTTTGGCGTTCCTCATTGAACCGGCGTAGTTAATATAAATTTCCTCTCCGCATGCCCCGAAATCCGATCTATTTATATAATCCGAATACCTACAAGGATGGCTGGAAAAGAAGCCGCTACACATAAAGGAAGGTGTGCGGCCAGCCGGGGCCGGGAATATTCTCGGTTCTTTTGTAATGGAAACTTTTTTTTTCTTTTTTTATGCGCATTGCGGCTTCTCTTCAGCGGGAAGTCCCCGCACGCGGCTTTTATGACAAATAATAGAACGCAATTTACTTTCAACTAGAAGGTTTTGTTATACGGTTCTATGTTCTGCGTATTGACATTGACGATGCGATGCTTCCAGTGGACCGCTTATTAACTTAACAAACCCGCATGAATAAATTCCTGACACCGCAATATATACGGCAACAGGAAAATTTTTTGCACTTAAGCTCCGCCCTTTATCATTATTAAGACCCACCCCTCCAGTCCAGTGGGGTTGCCTAGGCTAAGATGATGTCATCAGTCCGCTGCAGGTAGCGGGAAGCATTTCCCCCAGTCTCCCCTCTCCAAGTGATCAGACCGCAACATTGTAACTTTGCAGCAAAGGTGAGAGCCAAGAAACGCACAGGCGCCAGGATTTACAGTGATGCAAAATCTACAATTATGTGCCAAGATTAACCGCTTCCATACCGGGCAACTTTTACCCCCATTCCTGCCCAGGCCAATTTTAAATTTTTAGCGCTGTCACGCTCTGAATGACAATTGCGCGGTCATGCAACACTGTACCCGTATGACCTTTTTACCATTTTGTTCACAGAACTAGAACTTTCTTTTGGTGTTAATTAACCACTTACAGACGGGACCATTTTGCTGGCTTAAGACCAGAGCACTTTTTGCGATTCAGCACTGCGTCGCTTTAACTGACAATTGCGCGGTCGTGCGACATGGCTCCCAAACAAAATTTACATCCTTTTTTTCCCACAAATAGAGCTTTCTTTTGGTGGTATTTGATCACCCCTGCGGTTTTTATTTTTTGAGCTATAAACAAAAAAAGAGCGACGATTTAAAAAAAAAACACAGTATTTTTAACTTTTTACTATAACAAATATCCCCCAAGAATATATAAAAAAACGTTTTTTTCCCTCAGTTTAGGCCGATACGTATTCTTCTACATATTTTTGTTAAAAAAAAAATTGCAATAAGCGATTATTGATTGGTTTGCGCAAAATTTATAGCGTTTACAAAATAGGGGATAGTTTTATGGCATTTTTATTAATATTTTTTTTTTACCAGTAATGGCGGCGATCAGTGATTTTTATTGTGACTGCGACATTGCGGCGGACACATCGGACATTTTTGAATACATTTTTGGGACCATTGTCATTTATACAGCAATCAGTGCTATACAAATGCAGTGATTCCTGTGTAAATGACACTGTCAGTGAAGGGGTTAACCAGGGGGTGGCAGTGTAGGGGTTAAGTGTTCCTAGGGGTGTGTTACTAACTGTTGGGGGATGGGCTTTGTTTTAGTGAACACTGATCTCTGCTCCAAACACAGGAAGCAGAGATCAGTGTCACTTGTTGCTAGGCAGAACGGGGAGATGCTGTTTACAACGGCATCTCCCCGTTCTCCTTCCCCGTGAGACGATCGCGGGTATCCCCGTGGCGATCGAGTCCGCGGGACCCGCAAACAGGACTCGTGGGGGTCCCGACTAGCACGCGATGCCAGGGCGGCAAATTCAACTGGACATACCTGTACGCCAGTTTGCCTGCCCGTGCCATTCTGCCAGTGTACATCGTCGTGCACCGGTCGGGAAGTGGTTAACTACTTCAGCCCCGAAAGATTTGGCTGCTCAATGACCGGGTCATTTTTTTTTTTGCCAATACGGCAATGCGTCGCTTTAACTGACAATTGCGTGGTCGCGTGGCGCTGTACCCAAACAAAATTGACATCCTTTTTTTCTCCACAAATATGCCCTGTATACACAGTCAGACTTTCCGATGGAAAATGTGCGATCGGATCTCGTTGTCGGAAAATCCAATCGTGTGTGGGCTCCATCGGACTTTTCCCGTCGAAATTTCCGACGCACAAAGTTTGAGAGCTGGATCTAAAATTTTCCGACAACAAAATCCGATCGTTTCAATTCCAATCGTGTGTAGACAATATCTTTTACTTTTTGCTATAATAAATATCCCAAATTTTTTTATCAAAAAACAAACATTTTTTCCTCAGTTTAGGTCGATATGCATTCTTCTACATATTTTTGGTAATAAAAAAATCGCAATAAGCGTTTATTGATTGGTTTGTGCAAAAGTGATAGCGTCTACAAAATAAGGGATAGATTATGGCATTTTTATTATTATTTTTACTAGTAATGGTGGCAATCTGCGGACAGATCGGACACTTTTGACACATTTTTGGGACCATTGACATTTATACAGCGATCAGTGCTATAAAAATGCACTGATTACTGTATGAATGTCATTAGCAGGGAAGGGTTTAACACTAGGGGATGATCAAGGGGTTAAGTGTGTTCCCTCAGTGTGTTCTAACTGTATGGGGATGGGGCTGTCTAGGAGGAGAGAGAGATCCGTGTTCATACATAGTACGAACACACAATCTCTCCCTACTCCCCTGAAAGAACCGGGATCTGTGTTTTTGCACACAGAGATCCCGATTCTCCCTCTGTCACGAGCGACCGCGGGAGCCCGGAGGTCATCGTGCCCGCCGGGGCACTCGCATCGGCATTGGGCACATGCTGTGGACGAAAGGCAAAGCGACGTAAGGTAAAGTCGTTTTGCCCAGCCGCGCCATTCTGCCACAGTAAAACTGCAGCGGCTGGTTGGCAAGAGATCTCTCTTTTCTTTTCTTTTTTGCTAAATAAGCAAAAAAAAAAAAAAACCTTTGATTAATTGAGGCCAAAAAGTATTCTGCTACATTTCTTTGGTAAAAATAACCCAAATCAGGGTATATTATTTAGTCTGTAGGAGAGGTATAGAGTCCACAAACGAAAGTACTGTAGGAGAGGTATAGAGTCCACAAACGAAAGTACTGTATATACACTATATTACCAAAAGTATTGGGACACCTGCCTTTACACGCACATGAAATTTAATGGCATTCCCAGTCTTAGTCCGTAGGGTTCAATATTTAGTTGGCCGGCCCTTTGCAGCTATAACAACTTCAACTCTTCTGGGAAGGCCGTCTGCAAATTCATCCCAAAGGTGTTCGATCGGGTTGAGGTCAGGACTCTGTGCAGGTCAGTCAAGTTCCTCCACCCTAAACTCACTTACAACCACATCCTTTTCCATCCTACATTCCCCTAGAAGTTCTCCCCCCAGTAGATTTTGTTCATATTTCATATTTTTGCCACCTACAGTAAATGCATTATTTAAAATGTTTCTACATTAAACCTCATTTGCCATGTAGTTGCCCACCCCATGAAATTTGTTCAGATCTTCTTGCAAGGTTTCCACATCCTGCGGAGAAGTTATTGCCCTGCTTAGCTTATTATCATCCGCAAATACAGAGATTGAGCTGTTTAGTGTTTACCCCATCCCCATCCTCCAGGTCATTTATGAATAAATTAAATAGGATTGGTCCCAGCACAGAACCCTGGGGGACCCCACTTTCCACCTTGGACCATTCCGGGTACACCCCATTTATCACCACCCTCTGAACTCGCCCTTCTAGCCAGTTTTCAATCCACGTACTCACCCTATGGTCCATGCCAACGGAGCTTACTTTGTACAATAAACATTTATGGGGAACTGTATCAAATGCTTTTGTAAAATCCATATACACCACATCTACGGGCCTTCCTTCATCTAGATGGCAACTCACCTCCTCATAGAAGGTTAGTAGATTGGTTTGGCAAGAACAATTCTTCATGAATCCATGCTGATTACTGCTAATGATACCGTTCTCATTACTAAAATCTTGTATTTAGTCCCTTATCATCCCCTCTAAGCCCTTGAACACACGGTCGGACATTCCGATGGAAAATGTCCGATCGGACCATGTTGTCGGATGATCCGACAGTGTGTGGGCTCCATCTGACTGTTTCCATCGGAATATCCGACGGACCAAGTTTGAGAGCTTGGCTATAAAACTTTCCGACAACATGATCCGATCGGACTTTGTCCGATTGTTTGTAGAGAATTCCGATCGGACAAAGTGCCACGCATGCTCAGATCAAATTCCTAGACCAAAGCTATTGGCTACTAGCCTGAACGTAGTCCTGTCGTAATGAAATAATGTCATCAAGTTACGAACGATTGGATTTTCTGACAACTTTGTCTGACCGTGTGTATGCAACACAAGTTTCGGACAAAATCCATTGGACAAAATCGGATTTGTTGTCGGAATGTCCGACCGTGTGTACAAGGGCTAAGAGTTTACATACTATTGATGTTAGGCTAACTGGTCTGTAATTCCCAGGGATGTATCTTGGCCCTTTGGTAAATATTGGTAATACATTGGCTTTCCTACAATCAGCTGGTACCATACCAGTCAGTAGACTGTTCGTAAAAATTAAGAACAATGGTCTGGCAATTACATGACTGAGTTCCTTAAATACCCTCGGGTGCAAGCCATCTGGTCCCGGTGACTTATTAATGTTAATTTTTACAAGTCTATTTCTAATTTTGTCCTCTGTTAGCCATGAGAGTGCATCCTGTGATGTGTCATGAGGATAAACACTGCAGTTTTGGTTGCTGAAGCCCCCCAATTCCTATGTGAAGACTGAGGAGAAGAATAAATTCAATACCCTTTTCATCTCTCCATCAGATTCTCTTCATCATTCTTTATGTGACCAATATGATCTGACCTCCCTTTCTTACGAATTTATGTATACGTATATTATGTATATATCTAAGTATTTATGTACTTAAAGAATTTCTTGGGATTGTTCTTACTCTCCTCCACTATGTTCCTTTCATGTTCTATCTTAGCCGCCCCGATTGCACCCTTACATTTCGTGTTGCATTCTTTGTAATGTTGGAATGCTGATGATGATCCTTGCTGATGCTGAGCCTTGCATTTTTTGACTGTCTTCTCTTTTGCTTTTATATGCATGTTTACATTAGAATGAAGCCACCCAGGACTTCCATTATAAAAAGAGAAATCAGACAGGACAGCCGCACTCTGATATAATGCCTTCATTGATAAAACTTAGTCCATACACCGATAGAGGACTACACTTGACCGTAGCCCAGATTAGACACATTTGGTCAGGTGACCAGGAATTTATATGTATAAAGATAGATTGGGGTCAGCAGTCCTACGGCTATGACTAAGCGCTACTAACGGTGCAAAATGTATCAGCTATCATCTGTACCTGTGCCTCTGTCAGTGTATAAACTAAGTTTTATCAATAAAGTCATTATATTGGAGTGCGGCTGTCC